>NC_133647.1:152978448-153164460 GCF_009905375.1 Apium graveolens | reverse complement strand
CATGATTCCTCTTTCCAATGACTGTTATTCTTTTTCAAAGTCTAGGGAGACGAGGTAGAATTAATTCTACCTGTCAGCATTAAATATCTTTGCGTCTCTTGGCATTCTTTTTCCTATATAAACAACCACTTCACATCAGTCTTTCCATCATATTCTTCTCACACACTTATCCTCCTTCTTCTGTCAAAAACACAATGGTTCGATACAACATGTTTTTGAACACACAAACCTTCACAATGGAGCTCAGTTGTGCCGAATGGCAGCAGGAGTGGCATGTAACAGCCATTCCTGAGGAGATCTGGGACTCTGTCCCACAGGAGGTGCTGGCTCACCTTCTATTCTTCGAGATGGATTATCATCGCCATCTGGAGCGCCTAGAGGAGGAAAGGCGGGAAGCTATCCGTCAGCAAGAGCGAATCATACGACTCGCCATCTTGTTCGTCGAAGATAGGAAGAGGAAGATGACTTAATCTCGTCTTCTTCTTGTTCTTCTTCATCCTCAGCTTTGTCAGGCTTCTCAGCTAGGACTAAAGCTGTTGACGTTAGGATTAGAAGCTTAGGGAAAATCTTGTATTGATGTCCTTTCTATTTCATATATGTTTTGACTTGATATATTAATGAAAACTGTTTTTACTTCAAGATTTTGTCTCTGAGTTATTTTATCTTGTGTTGTTAAATCCTGCTTGATATTCTGATGACCATTTAAATTTTGTCTTTATTTAAGTTCTGATTCTTTGTCAGCACTTATTCATCGAAATTATCTCGGTCATTTTTAACATGATTCATTTTCAGAATATTAATGTTGCAGTGAAAAATAATTCAATCAGTGCTAACGGTTTAAATTTTGAATTAAAACTGTGTCTCTTGATAAATGGAACGGTTTTTCCTTGAAACAAGGCAACTGGGTAAGTAATCATTCCTGTTTTCTCGAGCCCAGTAACTATCCGTTATTACTGCATGTCTGACAGGTGTCCAACGGTAACATTTTTTTTCAGAGTATAAGTACAACAGAGAGAAGATTTCTTTAATCTTTTATTTTCTTTATACTTTATCTCTCTTCTTACTTTTACTCTCTTTCTCATTCTTTCTCACGTTGGTTTTTCATACAGACATTATCTCAAACACCTAACAGGCATACTTGAATCTCAACATTTTTTCACATGGCACCAAAGGATTTAATCATTGATGGAGCAAAGTTTGTTCCAAACAACTATTCTTCAATTCTTGATCATGCTGAAGCTCCATCTGAATTGCACTTTGTGCAAGATCTTCTTGCACATAGTGAGGTTGGGTACGCCTTAACTCAGCCTGAATTATTTTCAAGTCAACAAGTTCTGCGGTTCTGGAGGACTGGAGTTTTTGATGATGGTGGTAAACGAGGCACTCCCAGTATTATCTTCCAAGTGGGTGATTCATCCTTTGTAGTCACTCCTGGTACAGTACGAAGAGCATTACATCTTCCAGAAGATTGTACCTTCTCTATACCAGAGGAATCAGAACTTCGGGGGTTAATGACTGATTTGGGATATGAAAAGAGTCTGACGAAACTTGGACAGTTAAAACGGGCTAATATCAGAAGAGAATGGAGTTTCTTCTTCGATTGCATCACCAAGGCTTTTGGCAACAAGTGTTCAAATTTTGATGCTATTCCCATTATGAGTCAGCACATCGGGTATGCAATTATAAATCAAACTTATTTTGATTTTGCAACTGCTTTAATTGGTTTTATTGGGGATAGGATGACAGAGGATCGAGATGTTGTTTATTTTGCTAGATTCTGTCAACTTATTTACACTTATTGTACTGATGAACCTCAGTTAGTCAGCATCCAAACCCCACCTTTTAAGGTTGCAAAAAGGTACTTTAATGATCTAGTAAATGCTGATACTAAGAAGAAAATGGTTAGATCATTACAGATTCCTAAGTCTGTAAAATAGATCCTGGTAAATGCTGATCCTGATACCTATAGATCTGTTTACTCTGATGTTCAACCACCTCCAACCACCCAAAATCCATCAACCTCGGAACCTACCTCTCATTCTACTCAACCTACCCTCAGAACTTATCTCCAATCCTATCTCTCCACTTCACAGACTGCTCAACCTTCTTCTTCAGCACCTACTGTGAAGCCTACATCCTCTAAGCCAAAGAGAACAAAGACTGTTCCTCACACACCTCAAAAGAGGAGGAGAATTACTTTGAGAGATGAATCAGATTCTGAGGATCAGATTCCTTCTTCAGAACCTGTGGTCAATGAAGCTGAGAAGGCAACTTCTCAGAAGGATTCTGCAATTGGGGGTTCTAGGCTTCTCAAGAGGCTTAGACGTATGACGGTTCCTGAAACTCCCAAGGAATCCAAATCAACAAGGAAGTACAAGAAACAGAGGGCACAAAGGCCAGTTTCAGATGATGAGGAGGAAGCAGCTAAGGAAGGGGATCAGGAATCTCTGATCTCACAAGACAAGGAATTTGCTTCAGTCACTTCTTCTCCATCAACTCCATCTCAGGAACCTGTATCTGACAAGGCTAATTCACCTTCTGTGTCTCTTGTTGATCCAGGCACAAGTGCTGAAATTGATATTCAGAACCTGGTTGTGCCTGAAATACTTTTCTTAGAAGCTCCAACAGCAAATAATCCTTCCACAACACCTGTTACTGATGATGTTCAAACTCCTGAGTTATCACTAACACCTTCTCTGCATCAAGATGCTGATGATCAGATTTTAGGTGAGCATCAGGATATGGCTGTTGATCAGAACTTAATATCAGATCAGCAATTTAAGGATGCTGAAGCCTCCATTGCTACTCACACTGTTGTCTTATCAGAAGATACTGATTCTCTAAGTTCTGATGCTGCAAATGTTGGAGATACTGGTGAGGCTGCTACAACTGTAGATGCTGATGAAGCAGGTCCTTCAGGACATACTCCTCCACTGACTCTTCCTAAGTCTGAACTGGTAAAGGAGTTTGTTATCAGGGATGCACCAGTACCTTGGAGTGAAACTCCTACAGGTCAGGAGTGGACTAAGGAATGAAACTCGGTTTCCTGTGTTCCAAATACTTTACATCTTGCTGAGCACTTGACTAAAGCTGATGAAATGTTACATTCTGATGATTTTAAAACCCAGCTTAGAGTCACTGCATTGAGTACTAAACATCTACAAGGTCTTCATTCTAACACTCATGCAGAGCTACACAAGATTCAGGAGAACTTTATCAAACAGGAACAAGTTTGGAAAATTGATAAGAAAAAGTTCTTCCAACCTACCATTGACAGGGTTGCTTATATTGAGAAAACTCAAGAGAAGCAACAAGCTCAGATTGATCAAATTCTGACAAATCAAGCTTCTCAGCAATCGCAACTTACTGAAATCCAGACCTCAGTGGAACTACTTATCTCTCTTTTATTACCTGCTGATGCCAAAAAGGGGGAGAAGGTAATTAAGTCCAAATGCAAAACCAACAAGACACTGCAAGGAAAGGATGATGGAAAAGATGACCAAGGAAACTCTGGAATGGGTAGTGGTCATAGTCAAGGTAGAAGGTTTACATCAAGACAAGATAGTCACAGAACAAGTTCTGATACTGGGAAAAGAATAAGTTCTGCTGCTGGTAAAAGGATAAGTTCTGATGAACTTCTAGATCTTGATGAGGAAATGTCAAGACAGTTATTTCTTCAAGAAAATCCAGGGATGGACTTGGAAAGTTTAAAGGAAGAAGAAGCCAGACTTAAATCAGAGAAAGTCACATCTAAATCTGAAGCTTCTGGTAAAAAGTTACTTCCAAAACCTAAAGGCATTGTGATCAAAGAAAGGATACATACTGAAGAAACTTTGGCTAGATCACAACCACAGATAGATCCAAGATCCAAGGGTAAAGAAAAGGTTGGTGAACCTATCAAGCCTTATGTACCTCCTGAGGAAGAATAAATTACCGATGGAAAAGATGATCTTGCTCTGACTTCAAGAAAAGTTCTTAAAACAACCTCTGACATGGCTCAAGTTGTTCAGAGTCAAGAAATTGTAAGTTCTGATATTCAGAAGAAGCAAGTAACCTCTGACAGTGCTCAAGTTAACTTGATATCAGAAAATAGATCTAAAACACTCCTACCAGGATTCACTAAAGCAAAACAGACTCAATCTTTGAAGACTACTCCAAGTGGTTTTGAAGCAAGAGTAGTTACTGGAAAGGAAGCTAGAGATAAAACTGGATTGGGAAGTGCTGATGAAAGAAGAGTACACAACACTACCGATGATCCAACTTCCTTGAGTGAACCAGGTATTGGAGCAACTCCTGAGAGATTGAATCAATTAGAATCTGTACAGATGGTTTACCATACCTACTTGAAAGAATACATCATGTTATATTTCATGACAGATGGTAGGGTTTATCATATAAGACAAAATGCCATTCCTTTGAAGTATTTTGAAGAATTGGAGCATGTACTTTTCTTACTTCAAGTGGATGACAGAATAACAGAGACTGCTGCAAACTACTTAAAAGAACAGATTCAGAGACAGAAAAGGCTTTATTCTGTTAAGTCTGACAGCAGATATGTTCCAAAGTACAGAGATCACAATGGGGATATTGTTGATATGAAGCCTAATACTGCACAGATCAGAACGTATCTTGGTATTAAGGGACTTGAATTCAATCTTGAATCTGACAAAGCTTATGTCATAAGACTAGACCAGGAGTTAAGGAAAGCAAAGATTAATGATCTCAGAGCTGCAATCTTTCAAACTGGTGAAGATACTGCAGAGCTTAAAGGTGTTAAAAGGAGAATGATTGATGAACTAAGATATGCTGAGAAATGTTTGTTGAAGAACTATCTCAGAACAACTCCTGACATCAGAGAGATCAGAAGTTGATGAAGCCAAGTCGAAGATCTACAACTGCTTAAATTCTGATATTTATGCAGATTGAAGTTGTTATCAGAAGTTGAAATTGGTAAAACTTTAAGGATTGTAAGTTGTAGTTATCTAGTCTATTTCTCATGCATTTGTACTTAATGTTTTTGATATCATCAAATATCTGTTTAACTTGTATATTTTGTTAATTTACAAGTTGGGGGAGATTGTTAGATATATTTGATAATGTCATGGCTAATATGTCTTATGTTTAGCTTTCAGATCTTGTGTAAACAGGATAGATCAGTACTTAACTGTTGATCAGTACTTATACTGGAAGTCAGGACTTAAGGATATCAGTACTTATATTATCAGGAGATAATCATTAGAAGATAGATATCAGAACTTAAGTGCTGAAGGACGATCAGATAAGGACAGTAGCTGATTAAAGGAAAGAAGATAGAGATAAAACATAAGAAGAGATATGCATGAAGAAGGAATTCCGTGAAGAATGGAATACTTGGAATAGAAGATATCTGATTGATATATTTTAGGAAGCAGAATTATATTCCATATCAATTAGCGATTATCTTGTAACTCTGGAGTATATAAACACAGGCATAGGGTTTACACTATAAGTGTTATCATCATCGAAGTTATTATTATATATAACCCTAGCAGCTCTCGTGATATTTGTTCATCACTGAGAGGTAACAGTTCCATATTGTAACAGAGTTTATTGTTTCAATAAAGTTTGTTTTCTGTTACTCAAGTTCTTTAAGTTCGATTTGAGTGTACTATACACTGTATTCACCCCCTCTACAGTGTGTGTGTGACCTAACAATATTCTTCATCTTCTTCATTGGATTCTTTGTTTAAGCTGGGATCTCAATTTCTTCATTAATATAAAAGTTTAAGGTATCCTTAATCTCTTCTTATTAATAAACATATGTTTTCTATGGCTTTCTTATTTATTCTTGTTGTTTTTATTGCTAATATGAGTGAGTAGTCTTATTCTAGTGCTTAAGGGAAGCCATGTTTGCACCGTGACAATTCTTTGATTTGTTAATAGTTTAATGGGTAAAGAGTGATTCTAATTGATATGCTTTATTATTTAATCTATGTAATTGGCCAATATCGTGGATTAATTGTATGCAAATGGGGGTAATAGATCTAGATATTTTACTCACTAGAGGCACACATACGATTAACAGAAATGAGGATTAGTGTGAGAGCATAATTGGATTTTCTGAAGGTGTTAATGCTTGAGAGAGATTAACCGTTACTTTAATTACTCGACCCAATAAATTGTTGCATTTCTGTGAATGTTTTGGTGTAAGCATGGTGAACCTACATTGCCTAGACTTTAGTTATTTAATTTTAATCACATTAAATTTGCATTACTTAGTTAGCTAGAAATTCACAACACTCAATTTAATCTAGAAACAATTTGTAATAGCTAAATTAAAATCCTTGAAACAGTCTCCTTGTGGATATGACCCGTACTTGCCTGTATCTGCTAACAACAGACACCGTGCACTTGCAGTACTATAATTTACACATCAATATCTCTGAGTTCTCTAATACAGATTTGACTTGTCCATATCTCCAATCTTCATGTCTTCATTTGGCTTGTCGATGTCTCTGAGACTTCTCTATAAACTATTATGGACTTCTCGATAAGTCATTCTGGAGTTCTCGAATGACTTTTCTATATGACTTGATTTGTGACTTGTAGATATCCTGACTTAGAATATTTTTCCTAAACAGATTTATTCAACTCCAAGCTTCTTCACAATTTCTCTGAGGCATGATCTTTTTTATCTTCTTTCATAGTTTATTCTTAGACTTGATACCGTTTACAGAAAAATACTCCAGTCTAATCTTTAACTTTTTTACAGACTCAAGTGATACAGTATAAAATACAAATTTAGATTATCATACATCTAATTCCTAGGGTTGTCAATATGACTTAGTCTTATTATAGTACATGCATGTTTTGCACAACACAAATGATAAGGTATAAGCAACCCGGATAGACCCCAACCCAGATCTAGGGTGAGATAAGCTCAGTTGGGAGCCAAGACCCCCCTCTCCCGGAACAATCAGGTTAAGAGAGCCGATCTCAGATTGACAGCCGCGCCCAGGCCCAACCCGGAGACAGAATCACCTCACAGCTTGAATCCAACCCAGCTAGAATAGACTCGAGAGGGTCCCCCAAATACAGGCATACCCCACAACCCATCAAGAAAGGGCACATGTGCACGTGACAATGATAACTATCAACGACAAATAACTGAGGCAAGCGTGACACGCGTTAACATACCTTTGGGGCATCCTAAAGGTGGTCCTTACCTAGACACGTGTATGCAATCCATCCAAGCCAGGCGTCATCTGCCTCCAACAACGAACGACCTTGATATAAAGGTAACAGTCCTAAACCCTACCTTAGCGCTATAAATACCCCAAAAGGAAAGAGTTTAAGGGTTACACGCTCTATTACACACAGATATACACACACAGCCACCTGCCTTTTCTATCTATTTTCATCTTCCACAAGCGAGTTCTTATTCTCACACCAGAGGCACCGCGAGGCTCAAACCCTCCTCCGGTGTTGTTTTGCAGACTCCCCGCAACACCTACACCTCAACCACCGCAAGAAAGTTCAGACACGGCGTCGGAAGGAGCATATCCGCACATAGAGTTATCAACTATCACATATAGCAAAAAACCTTTGATAACTAATAAGCAAACTAAACTTTAGACATAGTTAAAATTATAGTTAATCCACAATATAAGAAAAGTACTGATTAAAAATATATTAACATCGTAATATCAATATAGTAATATGTTCAACTTTAAGACAGAGTTCCCGTTTGGGAAAATTTAAAATAAATATTTTTTAACTTAAAATGAATAAGTAACTTATAAGTAATAAGTAGATGAATGCTTATAAGTTATCTAATCTAAGTGTTTGGATAATTTTACTTAAAAGTTAGAATTTTATTTTACTTAAATGAACTAGAATAAATTATTTTTAAATATAATTATCTTAATTCGTGAATTTTATGTTAAATTGATATTAAAAAATATATTTTAAAACCAAAATTAATAAACAAATAAAAAATTAAAATAAGTTAAGAAAAAATATATTATTATTAATATTCAACTTATCAACTTTATAAATTAGGCAAAAATAAGTTATAATAAACTTATAACGTAAGTCCCCCAGAAACTAAAATCCGTTAAATTTCATACAAACAGAAGTAAATGACCAGGTTTGGATATAATAATTTATTTCTATTGCTGACAATCAAACCGTGAATGGAAGATGAAAAGATATTTGAAAAACCTTCACGTGTCGACCTTAATAAGAGGCCGAGAATGAGTTAATCCGCTGAGACTGATGTCATGTCCCATGTTTCTCCTCTTGCCTAAATTATTCTTGCAGAACTGTTGAAAATAGTTACAAAGATGTAAAGTTTAGTTTTTTGAAGTTCTTTTAAAAACCAATACAATTATTATAATATTTTTCGATAACTCAAAACATGATTAAAATATTAAGAAAATGAGCAAACACAAACAAAAAAAAATAGAAATTAGGAAACTATGGCTGATATTACAATGTATTTATTTAAGATACATAAGAATTAATAATATAATGAACCGCTTAGATAAGAAATATGCGACCACTTATAATATATATCTTAGTTCTCTTATTGTGCATATATTACAATAATAATGCATATGCTCTGTGTCACTTTAGCTCACGCTTAAATTCTATTTAGGGTATTTCTTTTCTTTCCTTTTTCTTTTTGCTTAGCTATTTAGAAAATACTGTTTTAAAATTTCTGTTTTTTATTTTATAGAGATAAATTGAGTGCTAACTTCTAAGTTACTAAGCAATATTCTAGCTGTAAAGTAAAAATTACAGGAGTGAAATGAACATGTAAAATGGTATATTCTCTCCTTTTACTAACATGTACCATATTATGCTCAAATAATTGTATGCTTGAATCTAATATAAAACATGGACTAATTAAGAGCCAGTCCACTTAATAAATTGGTAAATTAATTTAATTAGGCATTATCAGTAAAAAAATCTAACATGCTTTTGTTCAATATTGACAACTTAAATCTCACCTTGGCAAATTCTGATAATTAGGTCAAGACATGTTCCAGTCTCCCACTCTCCGTAAATCTATAATTTTGGATCTTTCTAGTCCAAAAAAAATTAGATAACAATTAAATTTTATAGAATAATTGAAATTATATTCTCTAATTTACAAAAGTATTTATCTATGATTACAAAGATGAGGCAAAAACACATGGATTGTTTAATAAAAATGTAACAAAAGATTTAACTTTAAAAGTTAATCACTATACAAATCAGGCTATTTACGACGGGTTTTTTGTACTGAAATTGTTGCAATTGAGGCATTTATGACGGAAAATTTTCATCATTTTTTCTCAAGTAGTAATTTCAGTTTTTCGTCACAAATTCCACTTTCGTCGTAAATTAGTGAACATGGACCCACTTCTTAATAAAATTAAAAAATGAACTTGAGATGGAACTAATTGTCGAATGGTTATAGCTAGCGACAAATTAAATGTCGCATTTTAGTCTAAGGGACCCACATTTAATACAATAATAATAGTATTTAAGGTGATAACATTCGTCAAATGTTGGTAACTTGGTAACTTATGACGGATTTGTCGTCGTATCTTAACAAATGGACTCACCTGATTTTTAAAATTTAAATCAAAATAAATAAATAAATATGAGTACTTACTAAATTGCGACGCTTTATGCTATGAACAGCCCTACAAAAACCTTTAAAATTGGAATATAATTTTTATGAAATGAATATTATAAAAATTCGAATATAATTTTTTAAAAAATTATAAAAATTCGAATATTAAATTTTTAATAAATTGGTTAAAACGTTCATTTTCTATAGTTGAAGCTCAAAATTGTAAAAAAAATTGTTTAAGGGTTTAAATAAAAAACCTGTTAAACTTTAATGATCAAAGTGCAATTAGAGACATGGTCAAATTACTTCTTTACCCCTGACGTATTTAACGGTGACGGCAAAACTAACGGAAAGGTGTGCAAAATGCAGTGCCTAAACTTGCATAGGATACAAAGTGCAATTGTTGAAATAAAGGTATCAAAGTGCCAATTATCCAAAATAAAGGGATAGAATATGCAATTTTCTCTAAATAAATAAATTAATATTAATTAATTAATTCAAAATTAATAAGAAATAACCAAACTAATCAAAATAAAAGTATATCAAATTTTACTCATTTCAGGTTATTATAGTTTAATATAGATTAGTCATTAGGAGCAGCTGCTATATCATGTAATGGTAGTAAAATGTTGTACTATACAATAATACTGCAGGATCCCCTCTTTCCCTTTAAAAATAAGTCTCATTCATGCCTAGGACAAACTGCAATTGTAGTGGGAGAGTACTTTGGAGCACAACTAATTCTTGATATGGAAGAAGAAAGGAAAAACTTTGAAACACCAAGGAAGCAAGCTTAGGCACCTAAGTAAACAGAAACAGAGAGGATTGTTTAGCACTTGACCATAAATCAATTAGATTTAGTATTTTGACAATTCATTGAATATATTCATAGATGCATTTATCACATACCACTACAACTCACACTGGAAAGAAGGAACCAAAATCATACTTAAGATTATCTCATTCAAAGCATCACCAACTAAGGTTGCCTCATTGTGGCAATTCAATGAAAAAATAAAAATTCACCAACCAAATGTATATGTATCTAACTCATGCATCTATGATATACCTAATGCCATAATTGTTTTGATCTACTGTTTCATTTAGAAAATGTGGATCCACCAAACCGCCTGTTATAGGTGAAATATAACTCATACTTTGGAATCATGATATCTTCATGCATTTTTCTACTTTGAATTAGTTTTTCTGGTAACTACAGTTTACATATGATAAAGAGTCCGGTTTTTCTATCCGATAATATATGCTTTGTCTACCAGAACACTAATTAAATAAATCCAGCTTGTCCACAAAGACGTTGATAGTGTGCTTAATTAGTATAAAGTCTGCATATTGTGACTTGTGAAAGAGAGATGCGTGAACCAAACTTACTAAATTGTTTGACAATCTTAAGGTAATGGTGTTAATTAAGATAGTAGCAGCAAATGCCATGTCTAAAAGGTCTAGTTATTGTGAGGACATGCAATTAAGCATTCTTATATACATTTCTGCATCTGCATATATAAACTGAATTAAATCTGCTTGAATATATGCAATTATCTATCTTTGTATAATCTGGCTCAGATATTGAAAGATGCTCCTTAAAGGCCACATTCCACAGGGTTAAAGACAGTTCTACTACTGTGAAATTTCGATCTAATTTCATCACAATAAATGTGTTAATTGTTTATGTACTTTGAGATATTTCCAATCTCCCTAACTGTGATAGGAGTACAAATGTTCAAATGAAATTCTGAAGTACTGTGAAGATCATGAAGGATTTATAACAAAATTGACCTTCTATCTTAATAGGGAAGCTAGTTATTAGAGGTTGTAGGCGGGTTTGATACTTTAGATAGAAACTAGTAGATAAGCCGTGGGAAACACGGCCTCAAAATATCAATATTTAATAATGATTATAAATTTTTTTAAATTTTTTTTATCAAAATATATAATAAATAAAATTTTACGATTATAGCAATTTTCATTTTTAAATTATATGCAACACTAAGTAATTGCATATTAAATTTCTTATTGTTAGCTGAATTTGTGTTTTTATATAGTTTGTGATTGCATAATTTTTTCTGATAAAATATTTATTATGTATGTATAAATTTGCAATTAGTGCTAAAATAGCATTCTGTAGGTATGAATCTAGAAATTACAATGTATATACGATTTTGTTTATATAAAAACAATATAAATATGTGGTATATAAGAATCAAAAAATGGGTAAAGTATTACATATAGAATTATAAGTCATATATGAATAAAAAGGAATAAAAATGTTATATTTAGAGTTATAGCAAGATTTAAAAAAGGGTGAAACCAAAAGTTCGTAAAACCGAAAAGAGGTGAAACCAAAGTATCTCTTAAAAGATGATTTTCTTATTAATTAATAATAATACTGTTTAATGGATTCCATTTTATTATTTTAATAAAAAATAAAAAAGAATTCTACGAAAAATAGAAATATCTTAATTATAATATGATTCCAATCTATATTTTGTTAAAAAATAACATAGAACTCTACATGAAAGAGAACTACAGGGGTGAAACCAAAATACCGCGTAATTGTATTAAGATGAAACTAAGTACCCTGTCAAGAAATAATGTGGAGTTCTACGAAAATAGAATTGCAATCATATTATGGTTTGAACAATTTTATTATTTTCTAAAGGTGAAACCAAAATACAATTTTTTATAATATTCATACCATTTTATTAAAATTGAATTCTACCAACAAATTAAAAAATTCTAAATTAAAAATTTCAATTTAAACACATGGCCTATTTACTTGGTCGTGATTTATATTTCTCGGAACCTATTTAGTTGAGTCAATTTATGAACTTATTTATTTTAAAATATAATAAAAAAATAGGATTCAAACCTATAAAAATAATAAAAAATTATGGCTTATAAAAAATTTAAAAATGAGTAAAAATAATAGATCTATTTAATTGAGTCAATTTATGAACTTATTTATTTTAAAATATAACTAAAAATAGGATTCAAACCTATAAAAATAATAAAAAATTATGGCTTATAAAAAATTAAAAATGAGTAAAAATAATACATATACAATTATAAGGCATATAGCAATCAAAAGGATAAAAATAATACACTTGGAGTTATAAAAGGTGAAAGCAAAAGGTGGTGGAACTAAAAAAATAGATGAATATATTTCGTTTATTAATAAAAAAACGGGTAAAAATAATACATATAGAATTATAAGTCATATAGGAATAAAAAAGGATAAAAATATTACACCTAAAGTTACACCATGAATCATAAAAACAAAAAAAATAAAAAACAAAAGGTGATATAACCAAAAAATAAGTGAAAAGCATAAAAAATTTATTAAGAAAGAAAAACGGGTAAAAATAGTATAATATATATAGAATTATAAGTCATATAGAAATCAAAAAGATAATAATAATACAGTTAGAGTTATAACATGAATGTGAAACCAAAAGGTGGTATACTAAAAAATAAGTGAAACTAAGTACCATTTGAAAGATACCCTACAATGCTCCTACAATGCCTGCACTAGCTCCTTTACAATAATAGTCCTTGTAATAAGAGATACACTGCAAACAGTAATTAACAAATAACAAGAATCGCAAGCAAACTGAGTTCAAGTTAAAACTAAGAAGCGATGAGCTATAGTCTTGCATAATTGCAAGTGTCTTGTTCATGTGACAAGGGTTTAATCATTTGTTATCAGTTTGTTCAGTTACGTAAATGGGGTCAAATACAATGAGTTTGGAGGCGATGTATGCACGTCTAGCATTGGAGGAGGAAGAAGGCGGAGAACAGATCGAAGGGGTAACCGAGAATACACAAAGACAAGCAACATTTGTGTTGATTGGAAGGTTTTTAACAGAGAAGAATATCAATTTTCAGGCCATGCAGAATGTGTTGGCATCCATCTGGAGACCTAGGGAGGGTATGGAGATTCATGATTTAGGTGGATTACGGTATTCATTCGTATTTTATCATTTTCTTGATTTACAAAAAGTCATTGAGGGGGGGCCATGGACTTTCGAACAAAACCTTCTGTTACATCACAAATTAGAAGCAAATGAGGATGCCCATTCAGTCCAGTTAAATAAAATGGAGATATGGGTTCAGATTTACGATCTACCTGTAGGCATGATGTCAGAGAAGTTACTGGAGAATGTAGGGAACTATGTGGGAACTTTTGTGAAGGCAGATTCTCAGAAAATTCATGGAGGGTGGAAAGTATTCTATCGTATTCGTGTTATAATGGACGTTGATAAGCCGATTAAGAGAAGAATGAAGCTCAAGAGGGAGGGAGGTGTATGGTCATGGATAAATTTTAAATACGAACGATTAAGTACGTTTTGTTTTGTATGTGGTTTGCTTGGACATTCTGACCGAGATTGTGGCATTGTCTATGCGAATCCTGATAAGACTATCGAGAGGTCATATGGGACGTGGTTACGAGCTCCTACTAGGGGGGGGAAGAATCAGAATATCGGAGCTCGGTGGTTACGTAATGGTGGGGATGGAGGACAGAATTGGCGTTCGAATTCCGGTGGAATTCAGGTACCAGGTAGTGCGGATCAGGCGAAAAATATGGGTGAGAGATTCATGGAGATAGACGGGCGAGTTACCGAAGTTAGTGGAGAGACAGGTGTAATACGGTTTGGCCAGTGTTCTCAACAGAGTGGACAACATAATTTGAGTGCTAAAATTATGGAAGGGATAGAGGTGAGCGGGAACATAAGTGAGGATGAGACAGTTGTCATGGATTCAAAACGAAAGAGGGGGAATGAGGATGTTATGGTAGATACAAGTGCGATAATTAATGTGGAGTCAAATGGGCTGGATATATCTAATGTCGGGCCAAAAAACTTGCTAGAGGCGGGACCTGTTGTGCAGGCCCGCCTACAACAATGAGTCTGTTATCGTGGAATTGTCGTGGGCTGGGTAAACCACGTACAATTCGGTTTTTAAAAGAGCTTACCTAACAAATAAAACCTAGTATTATTTTTCTATCAGAAACCTTATCAAAAAAGAAAAAAATAAGTGATTTATGTAAAGCTCTGAATTATGCTGATTGCTGGTCGGTTGATGCTCAAGGCCATAGTGGTGGAGTGGCGTTAATTTGGAGGAATGAAGGAGGGTGTGAGATAAAAGATGGGGGCACCCATTACATTGATTTCGAAGTGGTAAACGAGCAAGTTGGGCGATGGCGATATACTGGTTTTTATGGTTGTCCGGAGCGGGGAAGAAGGCAAGAATCATGGAATTTATTGAAGGATTTGGCGGGTAGATCGAATCTTCCATGGTGTATTATCGGGGACTTTAATGATATGATGAGTGCGGATGAAAAAAGAGGGGGGAGACCTCATCCGTTTCATTTGATTCAAGATTTTGTTGATGTAGTAAATGAGTGTGGATTGAGGGATTTAGGCTACGTGGGGGATAAGTATACATGGGAAAAATCTCGTGGTAAGCCGAACTGGATTCAAGAGAGACTCGATAGGGGTTTAGCAAATCAAGATTGGTGCAGTCTATTTCCACAAGCGGAGGTTCAAAATCTGGAAGTAGCTACGTCTGATCATTTGCCGTTGTTCTTAAATTTGAATAAGCAGGTATATCAAGTAAAGGAGCGCAGATTTAAATTCGAGAACTCATGGTTACGTGAAAAGGAGTGTGAGTTGGTGGTTCGGAATGGGTGGAATGAAGCATTGGGCCTGGATATTGTGAATAAAATTAATTTATGTGCTGTCCGTTTGAAGGAGTGGGGAGGTGGCTTAGCTTCAGAATACAAGCGACAGGGTAAGGAGTATCGAGCAAGGCTGAGAAAACTTCGTTCACGAAGAGATATTTGTGGGATTAATCTGTATAATGAAGTTAGGTGGCAATACATGAATCTGTTGGAGAAACAGGAGGTGTACTGGAAGCAACGGGCAAAAAATTTTTGGTTACGGGAAGGGGATAATAATACACGGTTTTTTCATAAGTATGCGTCTGGGAGAAGAAAGTCTAATCGCATGAAAAGAATCAAGGACGTAAATGGTGTCTGGAGAGAAACGAAACAGGAGATTCAGGAGGTTGTAGAGGGGTACTTTTCTCAATTGTTTACTGCATCGGGTGAGGATGGAAATATTGCAGATGGGGAGGCTGTAAAACGGGTGTCAGAAGCAGAAAATAACGATTTAATAGCTAAGGTTACACGAGAGGAAGTCAGAAGTGCAGTCTTTTCTATGCATCCGGACAAATCACCAGGTCCGGATGGGCTTAATCCTGCATTTTTTCAATCTTTTTGGAGTGTGGTGAGTGATGATGTAGTCCGGTTTTGTCAGCAGTACATAGACACAGGTGTTCTTCCTGATGGTATAAATCATTCGGTAATTTGCTTAATTCCAAAGGTGAAAGTGCCTCAAACCATGTCTGATCTTAGACCCATTTCGCTTTGTAATGTATTGGTGAGGATTCTTTCTAAGGTTATGGCTAACAGATTGAAAATGTGCTTGGGATCGATTATATCTGATAGGCAGAGTGCATTTATAGAAGGGAGATTACTTACGGATAATGCAATGTTAGCTTTTGAAGTAAATCATTACATGAAGAGGAAGACACAAGGTAAAAATGGATTGGCTGCTTTAAAAATTGATATTTCTAAAGCGTATGATCGCTTGGAATGGGGCTTCGTTTACAACATGATGGTAAAATTCGGGTTTCATGAGCTGTGGATAACTCGAGTAATGAAGTTCTTGCAATCTGTGTCTTATAGCTTCTCACATGAGGATGGTGCTTTTGGTAATATTGTGCCTCAAAGGGGATTACGTCAAGGTGATCCTATTTCACCTTATATTTATATAATGTGTGCGGAAGGGTTAAGTGCCATGATTAGAAGGAGTGAGCAGGTCGGGTTGGTACATGGGTGTACGGTTGCACGAGGGGCACCAACAATATCGCACTTACTATTTGCCGACGATTGTTACTTTTTCTTTCGTGCAAATGCAAGTGAAGCAAGGGTAATGAGAGGGATATTGAATCGTTATGAACAAAATTCAGGTCAGATGGTGAATTATAACAAGTCAGTGGTTACATTCTCGCCTAACACGACTGTGGAATGTAGGAATGCGGTTTGTCATAAACTGGGTGTTCGAGAAACAGAAACACCTGGACGATATCTGGGGGTTCCAATGCGTGTTGGAAGGAATAAGGCAGGGGAGTTTGACTTCCTGGTAAAAAAGGTGGATGACAAATTACAGAACTGGAACAATCAAATAATATCAAGACATGGGAAAGTTACATTGCTCAAAACAGCAGCGCAATCCATACCTAATTTTTGGATGCAGTTATTCTTGATACCTAATACAGTTTCTGACAAGATTGAAAAACGCATGAACGCCTTTTGGTGGGGGAAGGGGGAAACGAATGGGGGGATTAAATGGTTATCGTGGGATAGAATGTGCACAATCAAAGAAGAAGGGGGGTTGGGTTTTCGAAAATTGAATGAATTTAATATAGCGATGTTGGCAAAGCAATCATGGAGGCTGATGGTGGAGAGCAACCCTTTGGTTAGTAAACTCATGAAGGCACGTTATTATCCAAATTCAGATTTTTTAAATGCTTCACTTGGTTCAAATCCAAGTTATCTTTGGCGGAGTCTTATGGAAACCCAGGAAACGATGAAGCGGGGGGTACGTAAGAGGATTGGTAATGGTTTGACGACTACAATATGGAAGGTGCCTTGGCTTCCTGCTCTGGATGATGGGTATATCACAACGGAACCATATGAACAGTTACAGGATATCAAGGTGCAGAATCTGATGGATGAAACTCAACGAACATGGGATGTGGAGGTGGTCTCAGATTTGTTCAATGAACGGGATAGGAGACTCATTTTACAAATACCACTTCCTATACAGAGTAAAGAAGATTCGTGGTATTGGGCATTAGAACACAAAGGAATTTTCTCTGTTAAAAGTTGCTACAGGAAAATTCGAGGTGAATATGCAGGGTTGGATCGAATCTTTTGGAAGAAGATATGGGGTTTGCAAATACCGGGAAAGATGATTAATTTCTTATGGAGGGCATGTATTAATGTCTTACCAACGGCAATGGCTTTGCGGAGTAAAATGGTGAATGTTTCTTCTTGTTGTTTCTGGTGTCATGCAGATGTAGAAGATGCAGTACATGTTCTGTTTACTTGTGGTATTGCAAGAGAAGTATGGTGTTCAGTGGGATTGCAAAATGTGGTCAGGGTCATACAAAATGATACTGTCATGTCAATTCTTAAACGAGTGCTTGAAGTGGGTACACGGGAACAATGGATTATGGTGGGTCTGATGTGTTGGAGTTTATGGACGAGGAGGAATAAATGGGTGTGGGAGAGAGTCCATATGTCTGCTTTTGGTATTAAGGCCATGGCACTTAATTTGGTGGCTGATTGGAAACGTGCTCGAGCCTCAGAGGGTGCAAACCGGAGTGTGACTACTGAACACTGCAAAACATGGGTGAAACCACCGGAAGGGTGGATAAAGATAAATATCGATGCATCGTTTTGTGCAGGAGGCAGTAACGTTGGGATTGGTTGTGTGGCTCGTGATAGCAGAGGCCGTTTTCTTCGAGCAAGATGCAATGTATTGCATGGAACTGCACAGGTGCGAGAGGCGGAGGCGTGCAGTTTGAAAGAAGCTCTAGAATGGATTCGAGGATGGAGAACAGAAAAGTGCATCTTTGAATCAGATGCCAAGCTACTAGTGGATGCATTTCAGAGGGATCGAGGGAGATCAAACTTTGATACTATTGTTGAAACTTGTAGTAGTAGTCTTAAACACTTTAAGGAAGTGTCGATTGTTTTTGCTAGTCGATCTGCGAATAGTGTGGCTCATATATTAGCACAAGCTGCATATTCTATGTCAGGTCCTACGGAGTGGTTTAGTGCTGCTCCAGATTTTATTTCATGTAACCTTGAATTGGATTTAAATTAGTATAAGCAAGTACGTTTTATTCAAAAAAAAAAAAAGTACCATTTGAAAGGAGGTTTTGCTTATTAATAAAGATTATTAATGTATACATTATCATTCAGAAATGACAAACAGACAATGACCTCATTGAATAGAACGACAACGGATGGCTATTTATTAGTTCAATGTGGCCATGAGGCCAAGTTCTTCACTGTATGGGTCCCTAACACTACATGACCATTGTGACTGTGCGTCTGTGAGAAGGTCAAATCATTTTTCACATGAGTGCCATTGTATTATATATACCTTCGTATCTGAGACTATGGAATCAGTTCAGGGCTGCACGATGGTATGATCTTAAATGAAAAATGCTGATTCATTGCATATCCCGCGGAGTCACTCTCGGGTGCTTTATTACACTGCTAGTTGCCGTAAACTTGTGTTGTGGAGGTGATGACAAAACTGTTGAGGTAGTTGGACTAGGAGAATGTGCAGATTGCAAGGACAATAACATTGAAACCAGTTCAGCCGTTTCAGGTAAGACACTATCTTTTGGTTTCAAAGGTAGCATTATTAAACAAAGTGGCACTGAGACATTTTGAATTTTCGAATGAGACATGGATTTGGTTCTACACTATAGCAATAAGTAAGGTGCATATTTATGAATGCAGGTCTTCACATAACAGTTGATTGCAAATCAAATGGAAACTTTCAGACCAGAGGAGTTGGAAAGCTAGATAAAGAAGGGAAGTTTAAGGTTGATCTTCCTACCGAAATTTTGGAAGATGGAAAGCTGAAGGAAGAATGCTATGCACAGCTTCATAGTGCATCAGCAGCACCATGCCCTGCACATAATGGCTTAGAAGCATCCAAAATTGTCTTAATTTTAAAATCTGATGCATCACATATTTTTAGCACTGCTGGAAAACTGAAATTTTCTTCCGCTTTATGTGCTTCAGCTTTCTTGTGGCCTTACTACCATTATCCTCCACTTCCCAGATGGCCACCTTTTCCTCAATTTCCTCATCTCCCTTTCCCGCCGCAAACTCCTGCTGTACCAGAAATTCAACCCCCGGTTCCCGAATTTCCTCCACCACCGGTACAAGAGCTTCCACCGCCAGTTCCAGTATATATGAAGCCCCTTCCACCTCCGGTACAGGAACTTCCACCCCCCGTCCCGGTATATATGAAGCCAGTTCCACCATCGGTACCTGAACTTCCACCTCCAGTTCTTGACCTTCCACCACCCCCGGTTCCACTATATACAAAGCCCCTCCCACCACCGGTACAAGAACTTCCACCACCCCCGGTTCCAGTATATACGAATCCCCTCCCACCACCAGTACACGAACTCCCACCACCCCCGGTACAAGAACTTCCACCACCAGTTCCAGTATATACAAAGCCCCTTCCACCGCCACTTCCAAATCTTCCACCTCCAACTCCAAAACTTTCACCACCACTAGTTCACAACCCGCCTCAGGTTCCAGTGTACAAATCTAAGCCAAAGCCACCAGTGAAGCCTCCTTCAGTCCCAATTTACAAACCAAAACCAAAACCCAGTCCCCCAATTGAAGACCTCACACCTCCAGTTCCAGTTTATAAATCAATACCCAAGCCACCAGTTCCAGTTTATAAATCTCCTCCCGTTCCAATACATAAACCAAA
This sequence comes from Apium graveolens, assembly GCF_009905375.1. Lineage (NCBI taxonomy): Eukaryota > Viridiplantae > Streptophyta > Magnoliopsida > Apiales > Apiaceae > Apium > Apium graveolens. The sequence goes on along the minus strand of NC_133647.1, from coordinate 153,144,237 downwards.
ACCCAAACCACCAGTTTTTAAATCCCCGCCTGTTCCAATATTTAAAACAAAGCCTCCAACACCGCCAGTTTACAAGTCTCCTCCGGTTCCAATATCTAAACCAAAACCCGAACCGCCAGTTTATAAATCCCCGCCTGTGCCAATATATAAACCAAAGCCTCAAACACCAGTTTACAAGTCTCCTCCCGTTTCAATATACAAACCAAAACCCAAGCCACCAATTTACAAGTCTCCTCCAACATATAAACCGAAACTTAAACCACCAGTTTACAAGTCACCTCCAATATCACTTGGCAGACCAACACTTAAACCATCAATCAATGTATCTCCTCCAGTCCCCGCAAACAAACCAAAGCCCAGCCCACGGGTTGTTCCAGTTCGCAAGAGGCCAATCCCACCTCCAATTCCAATTTTCAAATCCCCTGTACCTCTTCCACCGCGTGTTTAAGAAACCTTTCTCGACCATTATTCCAAGGAATTTCTGCTACTTTAAAGATGGATACATTTCAGAACTTTCACCTTACTCCCCTCCCATTCATAGGCATTCACATTGTTAGAATTTTAAGTGTGATAATTTTCTTTTCTTATTTTATCAGCAATTTCAATGTACATCTTTTAGCTGAAGTTTGTTCTTGCCTGATCATTGATCAACAAAATAAATAGAAATTCTTTCTCGTTACAGTATTAATTTTCGTTCTTCGATGTTCCTACCTGAGCAATAATATTATTAGTACATCTTTTTAAAGTATCAACTAACATTCAACTGAGGTTTGTCATCGCTACTTAGTGACTCGATAAACATCCTATAAGATTTTGATTAGAAATTGTGTATCTGTATTTTGTATTTATAAACAAAATAAAAAATCTGAAGCTGAAGATGATCTATGCTAAGGACTTCTATGCAAGTCACAAATGCTTGCAAATAATGTTCCAATTTATGCCATCTAAAAGAGATCCTAAGAATACTTTTCTTCATGAACAATAAACATCGAAAAGATATTATAATCCATTTAAACCTGAGATTGCTAAATATTAGTAATGACTACAGACCTCCTGAATCTTGGGCTCCTCTGCTTTCGAGTTTCGACCCATCTATAGTTAAGCATTTTGTCGTTTGACTATACTAATTGGCAAATGGATGGAGTTCTGTAATTCTAGTGTTGCTTTAGAAGGAATGCTACTATTTCTTCTTCGATGTTTTTTGTGTGTTAATATTTCTTGGGGCACTAGAAGCACCATTACCACCATGCAGAGGCTCCTGTTATATCAAATCTCCTGTATTCATGGAGCCAGAAATATATTAAGCCTCCGGTATTGTTTTTTGTTTGGTTTGTTTAGGACTTTATCGAAAATCAGACTCCCTTTCCCCGCAATATAAGATGTTTGTCGAAACAAAAATGTATCAGTATTTTCGAGAAAAAAGACTCAGTATGCAAGAAAAACTGTCCATCAGTAAGAGTACTTTCATTGATGGTGTGCAAGTTAAAAAGAGGATTGTCCAACAACAATAGTACTTTTTACCAATGATAATATTAATGCTTGAACCGACTATTAGCCAAAGCAAGAGAAAAGTAGAGCTGAACAGTACTTGACACCTCTAAAGCTAAAAAAATCTCACTAACACAAATAATAGTTTTGCTATATGCAACATGCTTCTTTCTTAGAGAAGATAATCCAGCTTTCGAAAGGGTAAGAAAGATTTTTAATGCCTATAAGTAGAGATCTAATCGAGGCACCCGAGAAAAATGTAAACAGCCGAAGAGTCTCTAGCATTTGATCAAGAACTAATAAGATGACGTGAGTAACACTGAATGCATTCATTTACACATTTCTCGTGTACTATTACATCTCACATGGTTACATCAACAATCCACCAACTAAGGTTGCCTCATTACAGTACTTTAATGGATAAAAATCATCACTAACCAAAAAACAAAATCTATTCAAAATGATGGAGTTGGAGTTCTAGTGTCCACACTTTTGTACAAAGGGAGCATTATCACAAGCATATATAATATGCCACAACTGTTTTTCTGTGATTTATTCAGCAATTTTGTAAAACTGCAGCCTGTTATGGATGAAAGATAGTGCACAATTAGTTTGTGTCGGTATACCACTATACCTAAACAATAAGAGTCAGATCATATATTCCATTAACACACAAGCACAGCATATACAGAGACTCATTTTTCACATCACAGTGTCTTATCCAATAACCTTCTTAAAACTCTACAATTCGCTAAATAAATATACAGTATATACTGAAGTTTAAAATGAATTTATTTGAGAACGAGAACAAAGAGATTTCTATAATGATTTACAGATATAAAAATCACTAAATATAAATATACTTTAACAACAATGTATATTCGAAACAAATTTGTCACAACTCACAAGTAGTAGAGAGTTTATAATTTAGAGTCTCTCACAACATTGGTGTTTTGTGTTCAAAAGGCTAATATGTAAATGTTTTTATAATTGTATGATTGGTCTACTAAAAGAACACTGGTTAACCAAATCTTGTTGACAAAGATATATTTATCCCGTGCTTAGTCGATAGTCTGCATCATATTGTGACTTGTGAAGGAGAGATGAGTGAGCCCAACTTACCAAATTGTTTAATAATCTTAAGGTTATAGTGTTAAACCAGATAGTCTGCATATATTCAAATAATTTCTGCATATATATATAAGCTGACTTCTACAAATTCAGTATGTCTAGCTGTTTTTTTGGATCATTTTTTTTGGCTAAAATAAGTCCACCTGTTTAATGATTAAATTTCGTGCATGCATTCTGTCGATTGATGATAAAAGTTAATCTTTGTCTAATCTGCTCAAATATCCAGAGATGACTCTTTACAGGTCACATTCAACAGCGTTTGCAAAAAGCAGTTACCCTGGTAAAGTATTGATGCAATTTCATCACACGATGAGGGCTTTGCTTAAAAGCTTTATATCTTTTCAAACTTCCAACTGCGCAATCAAATGTTCGATCTTATCAAAAGTTCTAGCTGCTGTGAAAAATCAGGAATGGCTTGTAACAATATTGACCTTCACCTTTATATGGAAGCTACTTATGAGAGGTTGTTAGCAGGTTCTATACTTTACAGGGAAAAAATGTATTTTAAAGGGTACGCAAACAGTTGAGATCTCATTGAATGAAATGTTAATGGCTGGCTTTTAATTATCAGTTTGCTGTTGAATCGTTGAGGCTAAGTTTTATCTTCATGGGTCCCTAAATCATGTGGCCATTTATGACTGTGTGTTGGAACAAGTTTAAAGTATTTCTCAAATAGCACTATATATAGCAATGGTATTTTGTACTCTGTAGTACTCAGTGATCAAGTCTTTTTACATAGACTTAGAATCAGCTTCAAGGCTGCATTTCTGTATGTTACTGTAATCTCTTTAAAGCTTTTCTGGGGGCAATTTAGGGTGATCACCGATGCGGATTCTTTATATATCCCGAGGAGTCACTCTCAGTTTCTTGGTTACTTTGTTGGTGTCTGTAAGCCTGTGCTATGGCGACGACAGAACTGCAGAGGTAGTTGGACTAGGAGTATGTGCAGACTGCAAGGGCAATAGCATTAAAACTAGCTTAGCCGTTTCAGGTAATACAAATCCTTTTATTATTCTGTGACAAGGTTTCTGTTATTTCCTAGAATATAGTATTTTTTTACCAAGGTGCCGAAAAAATTGCATTTTTGATGGGACACAAATGTTGTTTCACATTATGCAAGTTAATAACGTGCTTATTTTGTGCATGCAGGTCTTCGCGTAACAATTGATTGCAAGTCCAAAGGAAAGTTTCAGACAAGAGGAATTGGAGAGCTAGACAAAGAAGGAAATTTTAAGGTTAATCTTCCTGCAGACATTTTGGAAGATGGAAAGCTGACCGAAAAATGCTATGCACAGCTTCATAGTGCATCAGCAGCACCATGCCCTGCACATAATGGCATAGAAGCATCAGAGATTGTTTTAATTTCAAAATCTGATTTTAAGCACACTTTTAGCACGGCTGGAAAACTCAAGTTTTCATCAGCTTTATGCACTTCAGCTTTCTTGTGGCCGCACTATAAATATCCTCCACTTCCCAAGTTTCCACCATTTCCTCAACTTCCTCCATTCAAAAAATTTGGTCATCCTTTCCCGCTTCCTCCTCTACCTTTCCCTTTACCTTGCCCGCCAAAAACGCCAGTATTCCCTTCACCTGTTCCCCAACTTCCACCACCTGCTCCTGAACTTCCACCAGCAGTACCAGAACATCCACCTCCAGTACCAGAACTTCCACCAGCAGTTCCTACGTACAATCCTCCACCAGTTCCAACATACAAACCAAAGCCACCAATTTACAAGCCTCCGGTTTACAAGCCAAAACCAAAGCCACCTGTTTACAAGTCGCCTCCTGTTCCTGTTTATAAACCAAAACCAAAACCACCTGTCTACATTTCTCCTCCGGTTCCAGTTTATAAACCAAAACCAAAACCACCAGTCTACAAGTCTCCCCCGGTTCCAGTTTATAAGCCAAAACCAAAACCACCAGTTTACAAGTCTCCTCCTGTTCCAGTTTATAAGCCAAAACCAAAACCACCAGTTTACAAGTCTCCTCCTGTTCCAGTTTATAAGCCAAAACCACCAGTTTATGAACATCCTTCAGCTCCAGTTCACAAGCCAAAACCAAAACCAAAACCGTGTCCACCAGTTCACAAACCTTCACCAACACCAGTATACAAACCAAAACCCAAGCCACCAGTTTATAAACCACCTCATGTTCCGGTGTATAAACCAAAACCTGAACCACCAGTTTACAAGTCTCCTCCGGTCCCAGTCTACAAACCAAAGCCAGAGCCACCAATTTACAAGTCTCCTCCAGTCCCAAGCTACAAACCAAAGCCAGAACCACCAATTTACAAGTCTCCTCCAGTTCCAGTATATAAACCAAAGCCTAAACCACCAGTTTACAAGTCTCCTCCAGTCCCGGTATATAAACCAAAGCCCGAACCACCAGTATACAAATCTCCTCCTGTACCGGTTTACAAGGAGCCACTCCCACCTCCAGTTCCAGTTTACAAACCTCCCGTGGTTCTTCCACCACCAGTTCCCGTGTATGAAAAGCCACTTCCCCCACCAATTCCAATTTACATACCACCAATTATCAATAAACCACCTTTCTTTAAGAAACCTTGCCCACCCTTTTTTCCCAAGTTTCCTCCAAAGGACTTCCACCACCCCAAAGATGGATACATTCCATCACTTCCACCATACTCTCCACATCCCTAAACCTTTACATCTTAAAATTTTTTACTGTTTAATATATCTTGTGTCATCAGCAATTGAAATAAATATCTTTTAGCAGGAAATCAATATAAATCAATCGTAAACAGCATATATATCAAGATGGTGAGAAGACACAGGAAGAGTTAAAAGCTAGTGCTGATCACTGGTGGTAGTGCACTTTAATTTGTATTGATATTACCGGTTTGTAATCTTAAAATTTCAAGGCAGTTTGTTCCTACAAGATGAATAACATACACAGTATTTCGTTTTAAATTACATTGCAGCGGGATCCTTCGTCGAATAAAACACATTACCATTTTTACACTAAACAGTAGTATTAGATAAAATCACATGCTTGAGTTTTATGCACCCCCAGACTAAACTAAAGACAGTACATGTTCTGCTTGCGAAACATGTTAAATAATAGTGTTCATCTGTCTTTTTCTTATAATACTGTACCATATGTAACAGTGGAGTAGTTTCACTGCCAAAAAAGATTAATATGTCTACTAGCGAAGGTAGCAACCAATTGATCTTATATATATCCAACCAATGAAGCACAACTGCTCTAACACATACAGTCAAAACACGAACAGGTCGATAGACAGTATTGTCTTTATATAGACTCTGGAATTCTTAAAATGTTCAGATTGATTATACCTCAACGAGTATTTCTTGAAGGTTGCTAAAACCTCAGTGGGATTCAAAGTCATTTTATTAGATATTTTTTATCATAAACCTAATCCCTTCACTACTTTCAGCCCCTTTTAGGTGGATTACACCTCACTAGTTTTTAAACTCCCGTGTTGTAAACCTGCTACCTAATTAGACAAGGGAATTTCATCAGCCCTTTTGTTTTTTCACAAAATGTTTGTCAGAAGGGGTCGCGTTAAAGCTTTTGCTCATTAGCTTGGAGCAAGTATTGGTAATCTATTTATGATCTAAATTTTCCGTTTACTTGAAGTTTTGTTAAAGACAGACTTTGATCAAACTGAACGCGTCTACCTCCTTTAACATTCAATTAGATTTCAGAAGAATTGATAATTTAATATCAGCTTTTAGGTTTAATTTCTGGCATGTATCAGAGAAAACTAAATGAGACCTCAGTGATTATTAATTAAGTATTAAGTCGTAACAAGCTAATATATTACTTAGCAAAAAAAAAAAGCTAATATATTAAGAGGACAAGAATACAGAAGATTTCTTCTTGAAATTACTGCTCTTATCAGTCAGATCACTGAGGACCTAATCCATTATTTAATAGCATCAAAAGATGTACATACATCGGAAATGTTGATTACATATAGACATGCATGCCTAAGAACATGCCATTTTTTTAGGAAACACTAATGTCTGAATCCAAACTGCCCATGCAGGCACCGAACATAAAACCTAATAATGTTGAACAATGACATTGTACTCAACCGTAGCATTACCTCCCGGAACGTCAAAGTAATAGAATTTCAACAGCGCAACTCCTCGTGCAAGCCGGAAAACTCCAGTTCCTCCAACAACAGGCATTTCTCGGTGCTCCTGTAAGGTAGGATTCCGACCCAAAATGCTAAGTGTACTACCATTGTACTTGCCATCAGTAAAAAGCAAAGTCATGGCACAAAGTAGACTGAATTCAACCTTATCTGAAGAAGAAAAAAGGCCCTGTACCCGACCAACCTGCTTCGAATGAAACTCAGGTCCAACTGTAATTGGATCATCCATTATGTTGGTCATACCAAATTTAGTTGGTGAAGTATTTGTAATGTCGGAATTAGCAACGTTTACAGAAGTGGTATCAAAAATATCGTGGAAGTAAAAGTGAAGTTTGGTCACTTTCTGTTTCGCCATTTTAGTCTCCCGGAACCACTTTTCAACTTGTTTTGGCTTTCCGGAAACACTAGAATGTGCAGCTGCCCCTGCCGCAACTGAGCATAGCACCAACAATATTAAAGCAGGCTTCTCCATTTAATTCTTTTTATGATATTTTATTTTTGCATGCAGTAGAGATATGATGCTCAAACTATATATAACGGGTGATCAGAAAGGGGCTGGTTACTATATGGTGAAAGGAACAATACACGCCATTGATTAAGAAATATAAAGGTGAGGGAGAGGGACATTTATATTATCCATATATAGTTTCAGTTGGAAGTATATGTTAATCAATACGACAAATTAGAGACTGCACACTGGGTGGTGTCAATCCAAGTAACGGAGATAATAGATGATTATCTTAACTCGAGGTCTTTTAGGAGTTATCAAAAACAAATTCGTGCGAACTCGACCCAAATCGGACAATATTATACAATTATGAAGTTAAGACATGTTCACGAGGTATGTCTGGGGCAGGGGTAATATATAGGCATAAGCAGTTAGATAACTAACTAGCAAGATCTTTTAGGACGTGCCCAAAAACATTCTCGTGCAGGTTCGGTCCAAATCCGAAAATATCATACTAACAAGGAGCACTACTAATATAATTGTTAACTAATACGTGTTTATAACTTGTTAATCAAACGAGACTGCACACTACTAATAATTAATATATATCTTACTTAACTTGTCTGTTTTCTCTGTTTTTGGTGTGTTAACATGTTCCTCGTGGATGTGTACCTGCACTGTTAACGGATACTTGAGTTGATAAATCTCATTATCATTGTACTTCTGGTTCTTACCTGTATGCTTCAGTTGGGTAATTGTCTTTTCTAAAAAATTTGCAGAATACAATTTTAAGAAGTGTCATAACATTAACTTCTCACCTTCATCCAATTCTTTAATCTGAAACTTTAGCCAAATTTAGTATATATATATATAGTTGACTAAATTGTATAATTTCTACAGATATCGCGAGATAGTATGTTAATTCGATTTTTTGTTGGAATAATCTTAAACTCAGTTATTATTTATTTGTTTTGTTTAGTAAAATAAAACTCGTGTATTTGTTTTCAAACAATATTGACCAAGTGCTACTAGTTTTTAGCCACCACTCTGGGTGTGCATTGAGTATATGTCTCTAGGTGTGAATTGAGTATATGTCTGTATGTATTTGTGTCAATTTAATAGTGAATGAGAAGATGTAGTTTTCATTTCACAAAACACGTATATAGCTTCTGCAATAAACTTTGGTTATAGTTCAACACTTGGTATCAGAGCGGGTGAGGTTGCTCCACCACCGGAGGTAATGAAGCCGCCGATGATGGTGAAGCCAGTGCTGGTGGAGGCGGTCCTCCTGGTGGTGACAGTGTTCTGGGGCGCTACAGTATTTATCCGAAGATTTTATCGGCGGAGGAGCCTGTTAATGTGGATGGTTCCTTGTTTGGGTTGTATGTTCAAATTAATGGTGGCAAAACTGCATGTGTAGTATGGGATGCAGCTGTAGTATGGGGTTGCCGAGAAACATTAGATAGTGTGAAGATTGAAAGTCATGCGGGCTTGTGAAGAAAAGCCATACAGGCTGATAAAGAAGGTTGTCAGATGGGCACCGAAGATCTTGCCAGACGGGCATCGAAGGTCATGCCATATGGGTAAAAATGATCTTGTCAGACGGGCAAACAAAAGAGCCATACGGGCTATATTGAAATAGCCATACTGGCTCAGTTGAAAGCCATTCGGGCTGATGAATAAGATGCCAGATGAGCAGTGATGATAAGTTTAAGATTAAGGGGGTGATTGTTGGAATAATCTTAAACTTAGTTATTATTTATTTGTTTTGTTTAGTAAAATAAAGTTCATGTATTTGTTATCAAACAACATTCACTACACCATAAAATGCCTACTGCAACACCAAAAAAATATTGCATTAGGGGGTAAATATGTTGCTCTTGCCCCACTTTTAAGCTAAGGTAACATTTTCTTAAAGACAGGTTTTTCAATGTTGCCTTAGGGGTCTAAGGTAACATCTTTGGTGCCTAAGGCAACATCGTATTTTATGTTACTATAACTTGCTATTACAACAGAAAGAGAGATCAGTTGTAACTTGTTTTTTATGTTACCTTAGAGTTCTAAAATGTTTTTAAAAAAGTGGGACCCATATTAGGCCCCATTGTGGCATGTGGGCCACTTGTTCTAGTATCAAAGATGTACCTATGATAACATTTTAACAAATATTATAATATTTGTACCAAGACTACTGTAACACTTATCAAGTTAATTTATAAATTTACACATAAAAAATGAAAAATCGCTATTGAAATGAATACAATCTATTGTACAAATATAAAGTATACGACACAAATTTAGTATATCCTGAACTTCATAATTTACCCATTACAACTATCTCAAGTTTATAACCTCAAAAATAACAGTAAAAATAACTAATTAAACCACCTAATTTAACATCCCAAAACTTGACCCTGAACCGATCAGAAGTCCACTTCCTGCTAGTACCATGAAGCTTTTTCCAATCATGATGTAAAATAAAAAACTGTATTAGTAAAATAAAAAACTGTATAAAACTTTAAACGGTAGCAATCTTATAATAGCTTCATTTCTGTATAACTCCATAAGCAGGGATAAGTCTAGAAGATTTGATTAATCAAAAAAGATGCATTTAAAAGAAAATAAGCTTAGTATGGAACATCTGTCCATAAAGGATGCATTTACAAGAATAAAGAAATTTAAAAAAGACTTTCACATAACTTCGATATAATCTAGTAAAACAGCCCCAATCTAAAAGATAATACAAGTATAACTAGCACACGTTGATCTAATAACCTTCAGGGATTAAACTTTGAAGACATAATTTGAAGCATAATATATTTACCTAACTCTTTCCGTACACCAATTTGACGACCAACGGATGTAAAGATTCCACGGTTAACCAACATTTTAATAGCAAGAAAATCATAACCAAGGTAGGTTAGCCGGAAACCATCATCTACAAAACAGAGTACCGAGAAAAAATTAGTTGTGTGAGTCTCGCGATCTTCCAAAATTTGATTTTTATACTTGCTAATGAAAAATGCACTAAAAAGTACATTTGATTAACTTACATTTGGAAGAGTCATGGTGTAACAACTTGTGCTTGAGCAAATTCTTCATCACCTTGTAAGTGCCTCCATGTCTGTAAAATATAATGTATATAAAGAAAAATCTAAAATACAAAAAAGGATTGGAAGAAAAAATATAGATTTGCTTACTTGAGAGAAGCTATACGTGAGTAGGTACAATATCATGCTGAAAAATAGTAAATAAAAGTTAGAACCTCTAAACTCTCGAACCACACACTATAGTGCAGATATTTTATTAGTAGTACGAGAAATAAATACATTGCGCATTCCCATTTCAACAGTAGTAAGAACCCTGAAATCATCTTTGGAGAGATATCTCAACACATTCACATCCAGCTTCATTTATGCTGGTTCTGTTCTTCGTTTTCCTTAACATGTTACTTGCAGTACTTAGTAGAGTCAACACTCAAAATAAAACATATAATTTAAAAAGATAAAATGGCTATAAGTTGTGAACGAAATTATAAAATAACCTAAAAGCTATTCCCATACTGAAATTATAAAGTGAGTGGCAACTGAATTAGTTTTATATGAGTTGGCTCCTTATGTTCTTGATTTGAGCAAGTCCCTAAGAGAGCCGTAGATAAGTGTATATAACCCGTATCGGTTTTTTGTCAACTTTGCTGTAGATGCTTAGTTAAAGGAGAAGAACCATTCTTTTGTTACAACTACATAACTCATCAAGATACAGAGACCACGAGATTCTGGAATCAAATACTACACACTCAACCTTGTCTGACATTTATTTTATTATTTATATCTAAATATCATAATTTTTCTACAACATAATAATAGTTGATAGCTAATTTTCCATGAGTAAGCTATAATAATAGTTGATAGCTAATCCTCACAAAAGTTATGTTCCATAAATTTGAGAAAAAGATTGGTTCACAAGCTCTAAGAAACTAAAACTAATCAAGTGTCACGAGTATTCGAACTGGAAACCGTAAAATATAGATATCCATTACATACCTAGCTACAGTGTACGAGGACTAGCAATGGGACTTGCATTCCACCAAGCCATCTTGATATTAAAGTATGAGGTCACCAATTACCTAAATACATTCAATGTTTGGATCACATCAATACTCATGGTAGAGTGGTGCAGTAAAAAAGAAGTTAACAATATACAAAACAAAATGCGATCTTTTTTTGCTTTTGCTAAATCCTGTTTTGAAGACCTGATTACGCACAGAACAACCTAATGCATAACAATAACTTCCTTTTTAATATAGCCGAGAAATTTACTGTAATGAATAAATCATAAAATAAAAACATAACCTTTTTTTACACAAAGAAAACTAATAAAAACCAGCCAAGAACTTGTCTTACAAACTTTTTCCAAACAAAATCAAACTTACGTTTTACTAACACAAGACAAGTAAACCAATATCCAACTTTGCCATTTTCCAAAGACTAAATCTACAGAATATAATCTGAATTACAGTTAACCTGAGGTTTTTTGTCATCAGGCCATTCAAGTGATTGTAATCTTATAGAAGTATAAAGGCCTCCAAATCTACCACCAAGTATGCACACCCTTTGACTCTGTAACATATACGAAGTATAAAGGAACAATTATAAATTACTTAAATGATTCTCCTCAGACTTCTGCTTTCAAATATGTCTTATTACTTTCCAACTAGGCAAGAGTAACTAAATCTAATTTTTTTTATGGTTTCACTTGCATTCAAGTAACAAATTACATATAAACAGAAAAGGAGAGAAGCAACAGAGAACATAAAACAATAATACAAACACAGAAAATAATATACATATATACAAACAAGCATATATCAAAACCTTTTTATGATTTCACTTACACAAAAACTCTAAATCTCAAACAAGCACCAAATCTGAGCAAGCTCCAACTAAATCCTGATATCAGAGGGAGAGAGAGAGCATATAAGTAAAAAGATCAATTCAGTTTAACCAAATCGAAGAACCCCTAATTTGAAGAACCAAACCCATAAAAGCCCAAGTTTGAGTAATCGATAAAACTATAAAACCATAGCCTCAAAACCTAATTCGAGGAAACGTGAGAGAGACAAATAAGATACCTAACAAATATAAACATAGATGGAGAAAAATAGAGATTATCCCAAAAATCCCCTACTCAATATCCCTTCAAACATAGCCCCATTTTAAATAATAAAATGGAATCAATTGAACCCAAATATAGCATCTGTAATTTGATGAAATTAAAATTCTCTGAGAAAGAGGGAGAGAGAGGGAGAAAGAGAGAGTTGTACAGATGATATTGAATCAAGAGGGGTTAAAAAGATTATAGGCGGCCTTTAGCGAAAAAATGAGCACGTTTTTTGCCGCTCTGAGATTTGGTTTCTAATAATTCACCAGTGGGCCTATTTATATTTATGTGTATTTTATATATTCTATTGAAAATTTTCAATTTAATCAATAAACATCATAATTAATATTTAAAAGTATTAACTGATTTATCAAATAAGTTCTTATTTATTTTAAAATGTAGAAATACTGTAACGTATTTATTTTTCTAAATCAAAATTAATTTTTAGTTTTTAATTAATATAAAAACTAATACATAAATTTATAAAATAAAATCATATTTATACTATTAAAAATATAAACTAAATTATATTGAAAATGCTTATTTTTATGATAAATGTATTAATTACTTTCATGAAATTTAGAAATTTCTAAATTTAAAATAATGTATAAATTTTCTTTTTGGGTAATATATTAGTTTATTAATAATCTAAGGCAAAATTATTCATGTATGTTGCAATGCTCAACAATTTTTATCTAAGGCAACATCAAGTTTGCAGTTAAGGTAACACCAAAACCATAATGTTGTAGTAGGCTAAAAGTAACATAGCTAAGGTAACATAATTAAGCAACATCCATGACGAGGATGTGGCAATAGGACTTTTATGGTGTAGTGATTGACCAAGTCTGTAGGCAGTTTAGTTTTATTAGGAGTTAGTGGAGTAGTGCTAACCGTTTGAATAAGTCAGGAAGTTGCAGGTTTAGCTCCTAGTTTTTAGCCACCACTCTGGATGTGCATTGAGTATATATCTGCATGTATTTGTGTCAATTTAATAGTGAATGAGAAGATGTAGTTTTCATAGTTTAACACTTTGATAGAAGACGTACTAGAATGATAACTGCATAATAAACATGATGAAAAAATGATATGTACAATACCGAAATGCTCTCTAGGACTATATTGTATTATCTTCTAATTTCTCTAAGAAAACAAATTACATGCCGCAAATAAATAAGCAAAGTACAAGTGATACTAAACTGCTGCTACAAACTAGGAACTATATCAGCCACTTCCCACACTATTATAACTACTAAATAAACTTCACTACCTCCTATAATCTCTCCACTAAGAGGTTGACTACTTCATGCTGTTATATCTGATACAGCAACGATTATTATTTTCAAACACTAAACATAAACAAAAATATAGGCCCATCAACTTAACCAAAGCCCAAACAGTTTAGATTAGAATCCAATAATTTTCTGATTGAACCTTAGGCGAGTGATGATTTTGTGATAACATCCATTAGAATCTATGAATTTATAGAAGATATGAAGAGAGAAAGATGAAGAATGTAACAAACACTTTTTTTACTAAAGAGAAGAAATACTGAAGAGCAGCACATACAAAAACAGAAAAAAATGAAAACTTACTTACAAAGCTACCTTCTAATTCTATTTTTATATCTACCAACTAACTAAACATTCTTTAACTAACTTGCTGAGCTGTGTACAGGTTGGCACAGCTTATGTCACAGCTGATGTATCACTAGTAGTACCAATAGCCCCCCTCAAGTTAGGATGTCCATGATCATAAGAAGCCATAGTAGGATCACGGAAACCTAACTTGGATAGTAACTGATGAAAATGAGGAGAAGGAAGGATTTTAGTGAATAAATCGGCAACCTGTGACTGAGTAGGAAGATAGGTGAGTTGAATAAGACCTTCCAAGACTTTGTCCCTAGTAAAATGACAATCAATTTTAATATATTTTGTTCTTTCATGGAAGACAGGATTTTTAGCAATGTGAATAGCATATTGACTTTCACAAAACAATGTTACTGGCTTAAGATGACCAACACCAATTTCCTCCAGCAATCTCACTAACCATGTGATCTCAGATGCTGCAGATGCCATTGCTCGGTATTCTGCTTCGACAGATGATCTGGAAATTGTACTTTGCTTTTTAGATTTCCAAGTGACAGGAGATTGTCCCAATAACAAAACATAACCTGTAATTGATTTCCTAGAATCAGGACAAGCTGCCCAATCAGAATCAGTGAATGCTTGAAGCTTGATTTCTGCATTAGCCCTAAGAAGAATCCCTTGACCAATAGAATGATTTACATATCTTAAAGTATGTATAAGAGCATCCAAATGAGAAGTTCTAGGATTATGCATAAATTGACTTAAAGACTGAACAGCATAAGCTAGGTCAGGCCTAGTAGTAGTCAAGAAGTTGAGTTTCCCTACTAGCGACCTATAAACTTCAGGATCATCTAAAACTTCACCAATATCTGCAGACAATTTAACATTCAGGGGTAAAGGAGTAGATGCTTTCCTTTGAATATCATAAGGACAATCACACAATAATTCTTTAGTGAATTTTTTCTGACTGAGAAAAATGCCATTAGGCAAATGATTAACCTCAATTCCCAGAAAAAAATTCAAAGTCCCCAAATCTTTAATACCAAACTCATGATCTAAAAATACTTTGATATGAGCAATAGTTACCTGATCTGTACCTGTTAAAATCACATCATCTACATAGACTGCTGCTATGCAAATAAGATCACCATTTTTTTTGATATACAAACTATAGTCATTCTTTGACTGAACAAATCCTTGATTCTTGAGTGTAATGGTTAGTTTGGTATGCCATTCTCTAGAAGCATGTTTCAACCCATAGATGGATTTTCTAAGTCTGCATACTTTGTTCCAAGGATTAGGTATACCATCTGGCATCTTCATGTATACCTCCTCTGATAACTCACCATGTAGAAAAGCATTGTTAACATCTAATTGATATAGAGGCCATTTCTTGCTAGCTGCCACTGCCAATAAACACCTTACAGTTGCCATTTTAACCACAGGTGAAAAAGTCTCTTCATAATCTATTCCAAATTTCTGATTAAACCCTTTTGCCACAAGTCTTGCTTTACACCTTTCTAATGTGCCATCTGCCTTAAGCTTGACTTTATACACCCACTTGGATCCTATAGCCTTTTTACCTTTTGGGAGGTCAACTAAGTTCCAAGTGTTGTTTGTCTCAAGAGCTAGAATTTCTTTCTGCATTGCATCAACCCATAATTGATTTTGAGAAGCCTCAGCATAACTAGCAGGTTCAACTATATCACAAATCTTAGCTATAGAACATTGAGTTACTAGTGGCAACTCAGAAAATTGTACTAAGTTGCACCAATGATGAGTTTCAGTAGCAACATTACAGTAGAAGTCATTTAGATAAGTGGGCTTAGTATGAGTTCTTGC
The DNA here is from genome assembly GCF_009905375.1 of Apium graveolens. Taxonomy (NCBI): domain Eukaryota; kingdom Viridiplantae; phylum Streptophyta; class Magnoliopsida; order Apiales; family Apiaceae; genus Apium; species Apium graveolens. Next base: position 153,128,441 of record NC_133647.1, on the reverse strand, counting down.
AGACTGTCTCCTCGATGGAACAGTAATAGCTGAGCTAATATCAGAAACTTCTGAAGAATCTGTAGAATTATGATCAGAAGGAGTTTCAAAGGGATTTGATAACTCTGGATTAATATGAGCAGTTAATTCTGACTCACTAGGAATCTGAAATATAGTCTGAGTGTCAAAATCAGTAACATTAACTGGTGTTATGGAAGGCAAATAGATTTCAGTGGGAAAACTATTTGAATTTGCATTGGTGAAAAGAAAAGGGAAATGTTTCTCATAGAAAATGACATCTCTGGATATAGAAATCACATTTGTGGCAATATCAAGTACCTTATACCCTTTAGTATGAGGAGAATATCCTAGAAACACTCCTGGTGTAGCTCTAGGATCCATTTTTGTTCTATGAACCTTAAGTGTGCCAATAAAGCACAGACAACCAAATGTCTTTAACTGACTTATATCTGTCATTCTTTTATATAACCTAAAATATGGTGTCTGATTGTCTATAGTTCTCAATGGCATTCTGTTGATCAAGAAAATAACACAAAGTACACACTCACCCCAGTATTTAAGTGGTACCTTAAATTGAAAAGATAATGCTCTAGCAGTTTCCAAGAGGTGTCTATGCTTCCTCTCAACCACCCCATTTTGTTGGGGTGTATAAACACAACTTCTTTGCTGATTAATCCCTTTATCTCTGCAGAATTTTTGTAGTTTGCCTTCACAAAATTCCTTAGCATTGTCAGATCTTATACCTTTGATTTTTGAACTGAATTGAGTCTCCACATGGGCACTAAACTTGATTAAAACATCTGCTGCTTCTGCCTTATTTTTTAAAAGATGCACCCAAGTAAATCGACTATAGTCATCCACTATAGTTAAAAACATAGAACAACCAGAAGTAGATTGAATTTTATAAGGGCCCCAAATGTCAATATGAATCAGCTCAAATATAGAAGTACTTTTAATACTACTATCAGAAAAAGATTGTCTAACTTGTCTAGCTGCAGGACAAATTTTACATATAATTTCTGAACATTGCCTAGTATTGATCTGAGGTTGCAGTAAACTGAGCTGAGAAAATGGCAAATGTCCCATTCTGAGATGCCACAGTTGAGCTTCCTCCAAAGCAGTGCAACAAATTTGTGAATCCTTGTACTCTGTGGTATGAAACAAGCCAGCATGAAGATTACCAAGAAGCATCTGAGAGTGTTTCTGTGAAAGGTCCTGGAGAAGACATATGTCATGTGTAAAAACCATTTGGCAATTCATGTCCTGGCATAACCTTTTGACAGATATCAAATTGAAGTGAAAATTGGGAACATAAAGCACATTGTGCAATTTGATGTCATTCTTTAACAATACATCTCCAACATGTGTAATTTGTACTTTTCTGCCATCTGGAATAGTAATGAATTTATCACTATTATCTATCGCCTTGTATGTATGAAACAATTCAATATTAAAACATATATGATCTGTAGCTCCACTATCAATTATCCAATCATCATTACCTTTGGATAATAAGCATATGTTACCTGCCAAAAGAGCATGAGAATTGTTGCCTTTGTCATTTTGAGGTCCAGATCCAATTTCTGCATTCTGGTGTTTGTTAAACATTTCCAAGAATTGGGAATACTGAGCTTTAGTAAAAGATTCTGAACCCTCTGTACTTTCAGAATTACTCATTTGAGTAACAGCAGCAACTCTTTTGTCCTTAAACTTGAAACCTTGTGGATAACCATGAACTTTGAAACACCTTTCGATGCTGTGTCCAGACATCTTACAATGGGTACAATAGTACTGAACCTTCTTGCCTGCATTTCCTGAGAAATTTCCACTAGTTTTGTTTCCAACATTATTATGGAAATTAGCAGAATTATTCTGAAATTTAGCATAACCAGAACCAGATTGTCCTTATAGTAAGAAACATTCCTCTTATCTGCATAACAAGCCAATGTCTCAGTTTGACTTGTCAATTGTGACAGTTCTTTGTGTCTTTCCTCTTGTGCAAACAATCGATAAGCATTAGCTATACTTGGCATTGGATGCTGCATCAGGAGATTACCCCTTATTGCTGCAAAATCTTCACTGAGTTTCATCATAAATTGCAACATCCTCTGATCTTGCTGCATTTGATATACTCTTTGTTCCAAATTGCAAGTACACAACAGACACGTACACTGTGGCAAAGAATTTGCATCACTAATTGCATCCCAGAGAGTTTTGATCTTGGTGAAAAATTCAGACACATTATCAGTGTCTTGATGAATCTCAGACAATTGTTGCTCCAAAGAATACACCTGAGTCATTGATGTAAAACCAAAACGTTCCTCCAAATCCATCCATATCTCTCTTGCAGTCTTGAGAAATAGCACACTTTTTGCAATAACATCATCCAAATTGAACAATAACCAGGAGCAAACCAAATCATTACATCTCTCCCAAGCCTTAAACTCAACAGATGTAGCCACAGGTTTAGGTATAGTACCATCAACAAATCCAATTTTGTTCTTAGCAGACAATGTTAATATCATAGATCGTTTCCAGTTATTAAAACCAGTTCCATTGAATTTAACTGATACAAGTTGTGTGGTATTTGCATCAGAAGGATGAATAAAGTAGACACTAGTAGGATCTTGATTCGGAGGCAAAGATGCTCGAGTTCGACTTGATTCAGCCATTTTCTATCGCAATTAGAGATTACAAGTACGGAAAAAAAATGTGAATTACAGAAATCTAAACACAACGATGAACAGTGACTCGAAATGATAGATCTTCACGAAATGATACAAGATATGTATATAACAACTTCAATCAATATGAAATCAAGAAGAAGCAAGTATTAAAGATCATAAACTGATACGAATTAACCTGATGAGATGTGATAATCGCGAGAAATCGTAACATATCGAGATGTGTGCAGAAAACACCAAGAACTTGACAATTCTACTGAATATGCTCTGATACCATGATGATTTTGTGATAACATCCAGTAGAATCTATGAATTTATAGAAGATATGAAGAGAGAAAGATGAAGAATGTAACAAACACTTTTTTTACTAAAGAGAAGAAATACTGAAGAGCAGCACATACAAAAACAGAAAAAAATGAAAACTTACTTACAAAGCTACCTTCTAATTCTATTTTTATATCTACCAACTAACTTGCTGAGCTGTGTACAGGTTGGCACAGCTTATGTCACAGCTGATGTATCACTAGTAGTACCAATACCGAGTTAGTAAATAGGAGGGGTTTGATGACTGAATTTCAGAAGAGGTCAAGATAGTACAGCCGAATGTGTGTGTGTGTTAGACTATTGTTTGCATCAAATAAAAGAGTATAAACAGGTCCCTTTCCATTGTAGACAAATCAAGATTTAGTGCATAATCAGCTAAACTACTACGCGTCATACATTCACACCCGCCTTCCGCAGTTTCGCATCCTTTTCAACTTCTAGTGAAAATAATTGTTGTATTACACATATTTGCTAGCTACTACAAATAAATAGTAGATTGCAGAGAGAGATAAAAACATAGGAGTAGAATGAATCAACTGGATATTGCTATTAAGTTATAGTTGGCGGTTAAAAATGATGAGATCAGAAGACAAGAAAACGGTGACACTTGTAAAAGATCGGAAGAAATAAGGGCCGGAGAGATCAAAAAAATGAGACTGGAAGATCTGAACAATTTGTATAGGAGGAAATCAATGATAGAGCAATGCCAATGCAGCTAGAGGCTATCGGTGCTCTTGTGATAAATAATGTATTATTGGTTCAAGCACACCAGGGATACTAACCGCTGGCTTGCTATTTTACCAGCTTTTCGTTTTGTAATGTGCGCATGAGCCCACAATAATAAGTTAATTGTTACATTTGATTGGTTTCTTTCTAATAATCAGTGTTCCGGAAATCGCTAGTCGTGCCAGGGCGGTGAGGGTACCTTCGAGAGATTAATCGGCAAGTCGGAGATTAATCGGAACATTAATCGGAAGGATATAAATATTATTTTTAATTTTTATAATTATATAATGATCAAAATGTCAAATATTTGTTTAAAAAAAGAAATTAGAATGGTATTAAACAATCACTACAAAAAAACGCCTAAATACAACCGCCAAAAAAACGGTTGTATTTAGTTAAATACAACCGAATTCGGTTGTATTTAACTAAATACAACCGTTTTTTGGGCCGGTCGAAAATACTCGAGTCATATTTAGTAGACCGGTCGTATTTACACTAAATACAACCGGCCAAACGAGCGGCTAAATACAACCGCATAAATACAACCGCATTCAGTCAAATTTAAATTTTCAGTTAAAATTTTAAAATCCCGCCCAAAATTTTAAATTTTTTGAAAAAATTTGAACAGTCCCCAAAAAAATAAATTCGACAGCATATGGTCAAAAATATACTGCTAAATACAACCCCATTCAGTCGAAATAAGGAACACCAAATTTAAAAAAAATACCTCACCGGAATCGGAAGGTTTCCAGATTCCGGCGAGCCTTTTAAAAATACACATTATCTGCATCAAATTAAAGCACCCCATTCAACCCGGTACCCCAAAAAATCAAAGTTTCAAAATACCAGCAAAAAACTCATTGAGGACTTTCATCATACAACTTTTGTGCATTCAAAATAAACTCATAACAATTATTACATCTGACCACTCAACACTTATATTTGTCATATCACCCGCTTTAAACTCATTCAACGTGTCTAAGAACTATCATCTCCTGCAGTCGCTGACCCTCAACGCAAACGGAAACCATTCTTCGATCTCCGACGAGCTATATTATAATTATTATCGGGTTCGTTTAGAACGATTTTGGGTTAGATGGGTTCAGATCTGGTGGGTTTAGGACGGGTTGTGGAAAAATGGTGGGTGAGTTTGGGATGATAGTGATGATTATACGTGAGTTTGGGACCATAGTAGAGATTGTTGATGATTATATGAATGATTTTGGAATAAAAAGTGTGTATACAGGGAGTTATGCAGAGGGAGTTGGTTGAACCGTGAGGCAAGAAGGAATGGTGAGCGGAGTAATGGGATGGGGTGGGGTGGGGTGGGGGTTTAATAAATTTTATTTTTAGTTTATTTAATTTTGTTTTATTTTGATTTATAAATATTTCTTGTAAAATGGAAAATCAACCGTTGGATTGATATGATAGTAGTTGAACTTGGTCCGTTAGATATAACTCACGCGGATCGCTGACGTGGCTCTAAATACAACCGTATTCGGTTGAATTTAGGAGTGTCCTTATTATTATTATTATTATTATTATTATTATTATTATTATTATTATTATTATTATTATTATTATTATTATTATTATATAATTTGTTCCTTTTAATAGGACTTATATAATTAATTAATATTTTCCCTAAAATACTATAATATTCAAAATTTTAAAATTTATTTTTGAGAAATCACTATTTTGAATTAATGATTTTGATCAATTTTAACATAAATACCGCAAATATTTATCATTTGATCAATTAATTTTTTTATTAAAACAAATACTATGAATTCGGTTATAGATGTCAATTTACTCCAACTAATCAAAACTTATCTTTATTTTCATATTCAAAATAAAACTAAAAAAATTATAAAAATATTTTTTTAAGATATAACTTAAAAAATATTTCATACATGGATGCTTAGAGTAAATTCTTCCATTGGGTTTTACTATTTAGTCAAATTAGTTTTGAAATATTAGTAAATTCTCCTATTGGGTTTTACTATATATATAGATCTTCACATGGTTATGTTTGGATCATTTATAAATTGTTTTGAAAAAATCGAAACATTAATACAGAACTAAACACTATTAGGGAATACGGGTCAAACTACTAGTTGACTGTTTAAATAGCAAATCAAGTAAATTTATTTTTTTCTAAAATTTTTACCATATCACTAATAGATATAGATCTTCAAATCCTTAGGGTTTGATCATCCTTAAATTGTTTTTAAAAAATCAAAAGATTAATATGAGACTAAACAGTATTGAGAAATACTGGTCAAACTACTACTTGACTCGTAAAATAGTAAAGCAAACAAATTTATTTTTTTCTAAAATTTTTATCATATCACTAATATATATAGATCTTCACATCCTTATATTTGGATCATTCATAAATTGTTTTGAAAAAATCGAAACAATAATATGGGACTCAACACTATTAAGAAATACGGGTCAAACTACTAGTTGACTGTTAAAATAGCAAATCAAATAAATTTATTTTTTTCTAAACTTTTTATCATATTACTAATATATATATCTTCAAATCCTTACGGTTGGATCATTCAAAAATTGTTTTGAAAAAATCAAAACATTAACTTGACCAGTACTTCTAACTAGTGTTTAACCCCATATTGATGATTCAATATTTTTAAAAATATTAAAGAATAATTCAACCGTACGGATGTCAAGATCTGTATATTTTAGTGATATGACAAAAAATTTAGAAAAAAATAAATATATTTGGTTTGCCTTTTTAAGATTTAAGGAGTAGTTTGACCAATACTTCTAACTAGTATTTAATCTCATATTGATGTTTCGATATTTTTAAAAATATTAATGAATGATCCAACCATACGGATGTCAAGATCTATATATTTTAGTGATATGACAAAAATTTTAGAAAAAAATAAATATATTTGGTTTGTCTTTTTAATAGTCAAAGAGTAGTTTGACCCGTACTTCTAACTAGTGCTTAATCCCATATTGATGTTTCGATATTTTTAAAAATATTAATGAATGATCCAACCGTACGGATGTCAAGATTAATATATTTTAGAGATATGACAAAAATTTTAGAAAAAAATAAATATATTCGGTTTTCTTTTTTAACAGTCAACTAGTAATTTGACCAGTACTTCTAACTAGTGTTTAATCCCATATTGATGATTCGATATTTTTAAAAATATTAATGAATGATCAAACTGTACGGATGTCAATATCTGTATATTTTAGTGATATGACAAAATTTTAGAAAAAAATAAATATATTTGGTTTATATTTTTAATAGTCAAAGAGTAGTTTGACCAGTACTTCTAACTAGTGCTTAATCCTATATTGATGTTTCGATATTTTTAAAAATATTAATGAATGATCCAACCGGACGGATGTCAAGATTAATATATTTTAGAGATATCACAAAAATTTTAGAAAAAAATAAATATATTCGGTTTGCTTTTTAACAGTCAACTAGTAATTTGACCAGTACTTCTAACTAGTGTTTAATCCCATATTGATGATTCAATATTTTTAAAAATATTAATGAATTATCCAACCATACGGATGTCAATATCTGTATATTTTAGTGATATGACAAAATTTTTAGAAAAAAATAAATATATTTGGTTTGCATTTTTAAGAGTCAGGGAGTAGTTTGACCAGTACTTCTAACTAGTGTTTAATCCCATATTGATGTTTCGATATTTTTAAAATATTAATGAATGATCCAACCGTACGGATGTCAAGATCAATATATTTTAGTGATATGACAAAAATTTTAGAAAAAAATAAATATATTAGGTTTGCCTTTTTAACAGTCAAACAGTAGTTTGACCAGTACTTCTAACTAGTGTTTAATCCCATATTGATGTTTCGATATTTTTAAAAATATTAATGAATGATCCAACCGTACGGATGTCAATATCTGTATATTTTAGTTATATGACAAAAATTTTAGAAAAAAATAAATACAAAATAAATTGAAACTCAAACTATAATTATTAATTGAACGATAAATATCTCCCTACCATAATAATTTTTTTTGCAAGAACTAAAATATAAATTTCGTGTAAATTTATTCTATATTTTTTCCCAGAAATTTTTCGCCATTTTTAAAAATAATTCGACTGAATCGGTTGAATTTAGTACAAAATGCGTTGGCGGGAAAAATTCCTTCCATTTTTTAGCAAGGCTAAATTCGACCGAATACGGTTGAATTTAGGAGCACGCCTAAACTCAACCGTATACGGTTGTATATAAATACGGTGGTATTTATTCAGTTGTAATTAGTAAGGCTAAATTCGACCGAATGCGGTTGAATTTAGGAGCACGCCTAAACTCAACCGTATACGGTTGTATATATTTACGGTTGTATTTATTCGGTTGTAATTAGTACTAAATTCGACCGCGTAAATACAACCGTATTTAAATACGACCGCATGCGGTTGTATTTAGCCGCGCCCTTAATTTCAACCGAAAACGGTTGAATTTGATGTCGGTTGTATTTGTGCAGTTGTATTTAGCCTTGTTTTCTTGTAGTGAATATCTACACATTTGACATGCGTTATGTACTAATTATTGAGTTTACAATATTAACTATATTTTAATTCACACTTTTAAAATAATTATAATATGTTATTTTTATATTTTAAGTGAGAAAATAAATATATTAGATTACTTGTTACTTCTTATCAATATTTTATATTATAAATTGACATGATTTTTTGACCGCCTAGACCACCTAGGACCGATTTTTGACCGCCTAGCCCGCCTAATCCCGATTTTGACCCGATTTTTTGAAAAAACGCATAAATCACCGCCTAGATCCGAGTCGGGGCGTTTTACCACCGCCTAGCGACTAGGCGGCGCCTAGACGACCGCCTAGACCGATTTTTAGAACACTGCTAATAATTATGATGAGCTCTTTGCACACAAATTCACAATAATAAAAACTATATCAGCTCATTAAATAATCATTGCTGTGTACGCACTATACAAACCATTTGTTAAATACTACTCTCTCCGTTTCAATATACCTTTATACTTTTAAAAAAATTACGCATATTAAGAAATTCTAACATTGTTAAAAAAGTTATATTAGCTATCATATTTATTGCATTGACTACATTATTACACTTTTATTTATGATAGAGAGTTAGTCTTGAAAATAGAAATCAGTGATATAATAATTGTGTGTGGTGTAGAATTCATCTTGAAAACATAAACTAAATTTTATAATTTGAATAGTGAGATTAAAAGTGTAAGTAGACAAAAATTTTAAAACAAAATTTTTCTTTAAACGGGTTTTCTAATGTGTGCCGTTTTCTAATGTGTGCCCAAGTGCACACAATAAACACTAACTTTCATGAGTTTGGTGCATTTTGATTGGTCCTCTAATCATAAATATTGATGGACCCCTGCATTTACCACAACTTCACCAATAAAAATGCATCAAACTCATAAAATTTAGTACTTATTATGTGCGTTTGGGCACACATTAGAAAGACCGTTCTTGAAAAGTGGACAGTAATTTTAAAATGGAGGGAGTATTAATCACAGGAGGGGGGGGCAAATGGGACCAAAATATTTATACTCACACGCATACATGGATCTGCATCGAAAGCCTCGTTTGAAACGAGTTCAAACTTCTGTTCTTATATATATATATGGTTGATAATATTATTAATAAGATTAAGAACATTGATGGAACAGAAGTTTTTCCTTCCCAAACCAGATTCCAATGTTCATCCATGATGGAAAACCACAGAAGACCACACAGGTGCTTGTCACAAAAAAAAAAGATTGACAATATAAACACTGTAAAAAACACGTATTTCTTAATCAACGAATATTGGTCGGAAAAATAATTATAACCGAACAAACCAACCACTTAATTAGGACATTTTTGACCATTCTTGTGATCAGAAATGTCTTCTTTTCTTAAAGTGATAAGGTCTCCTAATATTTGGGCAATCATCTTTTACATTCCTAATTCATACATTGTTTTTTTATTAATAACTTGGCTGACAGGTTTTAATTGGCTTCATTCTCAAAAATCTAGACAACTAAAGTCAGACAACTCATAAATTTTTTTTGCTAGAGTATGCCTATGGACAAACACGTAGTTGCTAGGTATGCCCATGGACAAGTACGGGAAAGACCCTTAACAGTTCGCACATATGATCCAATATGTATTCTACATGAAAACTTATATATCAAAACATCCAACCTTAATTTATAGATAGATAGATAAGAAACATGATAACAATCTCAAATCAAAATACATAATCCATATACCCTAACATAGAGTACCACACTGATAATAGAAAATAAAGAATCTAATTAAGCGAGCTGGCCACAATCAACAATAGTAACAGGCTTAGAAGTCCTACCACCACCGGAACCAACTTTCTCAATAGCTTTGACAACATCAAGCCCTTCAACAACTTGTCCAAAAACAACATGCTTGCCATTCAGCCACTCCGTCTTCGCGGTACAAATAAAAAACTGCGATCCATTAGTTCCAGGTCCCGCATTAGCCATGGACAGTATCCCAGCACCAGTATGCTTCTTCACGAAATTCTCATCCTCAAACTTGCGTCCGTAAATCGATTCTCCTCCTGTACCGTTTCCAGCAGTGAAATCACCACCCTGACACATGAATCCGGGGATCACACGGTGAAAACTTGATCCTTTGTAGTGAAGAGGCTTTCCTGACAATCCAACTCCCTTTTCACCAGTACATAGGGCTCGGAAATTCTCAGCTGTCTTGGGAGTCGTGTCTGCAAAAAGCTCCATCACGATCCTTCCAGCCTTGGTGCCGCCAATCTCCATGTCGAAGAATACCTTAGGGTTTCCCATTGCGATTAAATAGGGTTTTGCTGCGGAGAGTCGTAATGAAATTTAGGGTTTATGACTTGTTGAAAGTGTGCGAATGGGTGTTTATATAGGTTTATGCGAGTAATCTCGGTCGTTAGATATTGAAGAAAATCAACGGTGACTAGAAACCTACCTTTCGCCTACTCCTAATCTACTATGGCCTATGGTTGGCTAATTGAGCTAACCGTGATAGAAAGGGTGATGGCCAAAAATACCTTTTTTTTTAGAAGTTGTAATAAGAATACCATTTTTTAGAATTTATGGCCAAAAATACTCTTCTAATACGTATTTTAGAAATGGGTAAATCTATTACGCATCTGAAAAATGGGTATTGCATAAAAAAATAAAAAAAAAATAAAAAAAAAAGAGAAGAACATGTGATACGCATGTCACAAATGCGTATCACCAGAATCAAAATGGGTGATACGCATTTTGTGAATGCATATCTTATTTTTTATTTATTTTTTTATTTTTTTTTCAATTTTTTTTAATACGAATTACCCATTTTTAAAATGCGTATTAGTATACCCAACTGAAAAATGCGTATTAGACGGGTATTTTTGGCCAAAATTTTAAAAAGAGGTATTTTTGTCACAAACTCTGAAAAAAGAGGTATTTTTATCATTTTTTCTGATAGAAATAAGAATCCTATCTCATTTTATTCCCAATTATTTCTATTTTTATAAATTAAAAAAACTAAGCATTAAATTAAATTTATTACCACCTATCTATTACTATCTATCTATTACTACTATCCATCTATCTATTTATTCTTATTATATAAAATACGAAACATTGAAAATTTTGGTACAGTATTTATTTTTGGTACACGTTAATTTTATAGAATTACCCTTATTTTATTATTATTATATAAAAGACGAAACATTGAAAATTTTGGTACGGTACCTATGTAACACCCCAGTCCCACATCGAGGAGATTTGGGACTTCTGTTTAGTTTATAAGGTGAAATACTACTACTATGTGCACCAACAAATCATGATCTTTTGGGGGCTTGTCGTAACTCAAGTCGGCTATACTCGGGACAATATACTTCGACTTATTTCGGACTCGTAATCGGGACTTGACCCGGTTTTCGAAAAAGGCTCGAAATTTGACCCGGGTTGTCACATATGGTATCAGAGCTGACTCTCGAAAGTTTGATGCGTCAAGTTGCCGGGGACACGAAGGCTGGTGGTATTATACCACAACGGCAAGAGGTCCGGAGATGGGGACACGAAACCGGCCGGTATTATCCCACAATAGTTACAGAGGCAAAAATCTGGACCCATGGGCTGTCTGTTCGGCCTGACGAGGACGTCAGAAGTTTAAGTGGGGAAATTTGTAACACCCCAGTCTCATATCGAGGAGATTTCGGGCTTCTATTTAGCTTATAAGGTGAAGTACTACTACTATGTGCACCAACAAATCATGATTTTTTGGGGGCCTGTGGTGGGTTGGTGTAACCCAAGTCGGCTGCACTCAAAACAGTATGTTTCAGCTTATTTCGGACTCATAAACAGGACTTGACCTGGTTTTTAAAAAAGGCTCGTGATTTGACCCGGGTTGTCACACCTATTTTCTGGTACACGCTAATTCTATCGAATAATCTTTACTTATAAAATTAATTTTTAAAATTTTAAATTAAGAACGTAATATCGGTGCCCCCATGACCTATATGCACCCAAGTAGATTCAGAACCCGCCTTGAACAGAAGCCTCTAAAACCCTTCTCGCTCTCATATATCCGACCAGATCTCGTTAAAAACTTAAAGTACTATCTTTAGTCTTATTCTGAACTCTATTTAGTTACCTATTTTCTTTATTTAATTATTCTTACATAATTACATTTATTTACTTATTATTAATATATTAGAGTTTTGGAATCTAAGTTTCATTTTCAATGATTCGATTATGTAATATTACAATTATTACCAATAAGTAATAACTAACCAATTATATTTTTCAACTAAAATATACTATTTTTTTTATTTTTTTTCTATTAAAAATATTTTATTAAATTATTTCGAAAAATTTTATTTTGTTATAAAAAATAATTGTAATATTTATCTATTTGTCGATACTATACTTACTATATTATAATAATCTAAATATTAAAATTTTGATCATCGTTACCCATTTTTGGATACACATTGATTTTATCGAATTATCTTTATTTTACTTAAAAGTTTTATTAACCTTATTAATAGAATTATAATAGGAAAAGAAATCAAAAAAATAGTTTACATATAATAGAAAATAAGGTATAAAAAATCAACTATAATTTTAATAGGATTATAATAGAAAAGAATTATCCGATTTTTGTAGGACTCAGCATAGCATATTTCAATCCCTTTTTAACAAATTTAAATTCATATTATTTATTTTGTTAATCCTCTTATTTCATTGTTTAATCAAATGACAAAAAATCATATTAAAATGATCCATCACCCTCGGGTCGTGTTTACATATCTATCAATTTTTTTCTTTTTATGTTTGAAAACGGTGAGCACACAATTACTTTGTTGTGAATATAACAATTATTGGGGTTCTTTCGTCGCAAGTATACACCAAACGCCAATAAATAATCATATTTATGTAGAATTGAACTAAATCGTGCATTGCACGAACAATTCTTTTCATGATTATATAATTTTTTTAAAACAAGTTTTTAGCCTCCGTGCAAAGTATGATTTTTAAAAATTTACTTTTTTAAAAAAATTAAAAATTTATTTTTACAATGTTTTAATATATATATATATTGTTACTTCTGATGTTGTTTCAATATTATTTTTTATTTTTGATAGTTTATTATAATACTGTTGTAACAAATATGATACGAATGTTAAATTAAACTACTTTTTTGGCGATGTATTATATAGCTATATATATATATTAGAATATATAATCATATTCTATCTACGGTTATATCATATTTTGGTATTTATTATATATATAATTTTTGGGGAAACATTTAATTCGAAATTACTAATTTGCCCTCGTACTTGAATAAGTATGGAAAAATGTTGTTGAAATGGAACCCATGACATAGTAATAACAAGCATATGATGTCAACCAGTTGAGCTAGAGACTCTTTTGTTTATATTTTGCTAATATTAACTATTGAGTTAAGACTGGATAATTAGCTGATTATAATATAATAATTTTATATTCATGTGTAACATTGGGATTATAATTATTTTTTTAAATTGGTACATTAAATAAATTATTTTTTTAAATTGATACATTAAATAAATAACTTTTTTCTTTCGTGGGGAAACATTTAATCCAGTTGAGCTAGAAACTCTTTTGTTTATATTTTGCTAATATTAACTATTGAGTTAAGACTAGATAATTAGCTGATTACAATATAATAATTTTATATTCATGTGTAACATTAGGATTATAATTATTTTTTTAAATTGGTACATTAAATAAATTATTTTTTTAAATTGATACATTAAATAAATAACTTTTTTCTTTCGTGGGGAAACATTTAATTCGAAATTATTATTTTGCTCTCGTATTTGAATGAATATGAAAAAATATTGTTGGCGTGGAGAATTGATCATGACACACTTATAACAAACATATGACTTCAACCAAGTGAGCTGGAGGCTCATTTGATTATATTTTGATAACATCAACTATTGAGTTACATACTTCTTTCTTTATTTTGGGTGACTAAATCTATATAATTCAATATTTATACAGTATAAAATTATTCTAAGACTTGGGTAATTAGCTGATTACAATATAATAATTTTATACTCATGTGCAACGATGAGATTATAATTATTTTTTTAATTTATAAATCGAATAAATAATTTCTTGTTGATAATATATTATCATATTAACTTGTTGATAATATCTTATCGTATAATAATAATTTATTAATTATCAAGACTCCGGTAATTAACTCGCTTCGAGATACTAACTTTATACTCGTGTAACAACTAAGGGTATAATCAATCCGAGTCGAGTCGAAAACTGTTAGGCTCGAACTAGATTAAAAATGTCCGGGTTCAAGCTCGAACTCAAGTTCAACCGAACCTTAAATTTCAAACTCGCGCAAATCTTGGGTCATAAAAAGTTCGAGAGGCTCAATTTTTTAGGAGAAACAAATAATTCGAAATTACTATTTTGCGCCCGTACTTGAATAAATATGAAAAAATATTGTTGGTTTGTAGAATTGAACACGTGACACATAAACATGTGCCTTCAATCAATTGAGGTAGAGGCTAATATTGAAATAGAATAAAATTATTTTAAGACTTGCGTAATTAGCTCACTACAATATACTAACTTTATACTCATGTACAACAACGGGATAATAATTTTTTTTATTTATAAAAAATTACAACCATTAAATAAATAACTTGTTCATATTATGTTATTGTATTAACTTGTTGATAATATATTATCATATAATAATAATTTATTAATTATCGAGACTTGTGTAATTAACTCACTTTAAAATACTAACTTTATAGTTGTGTACAACAACTAAGGCTATAATCAAGCCGAGCCGAGTCGAAAACTTTCAGGTTCGAACTCGATTAAAAATATTCGGGTTCGAGCACGAGCTCGGTTTCAACCGAATCCTAAATTAAGCTTGAAACTCGGGTCGTAAATAGTCCGGTCGCCTCAAGTTCGGCTTGAAATCTTGAATCAATTTCACCAAATATTGACAAAAACTCGAAATATGATAGGTTATACTCGAAATCGTTTCTATTAAATGTATAAAATATAAATAAAATATTAAATATTTACATACAAATATATTTATATTAAAAAAAAGTATCGGCTCGATAAGACTCGTGAGCCTTATGAGCCGAATAATTTGAAGTTCGAGCTCGACCGTGTAAAAAAATTTACTATTTTGCCCCCATATTTTGATAAATATGATACATAAATATTATAGTATTTTTGGTATCTCCAATTGAAAAAATTATTGAAACTTGATAAAGAACCATTATTTTCAATTATAAGAGTGCATTCTAAACTTTATATTCGTGGCATAATATAAATTTAGGGATATTCGTCGTTACATTAGTTTTTGTAACATGAACCACACAATATTGTATGAAATAACACAAATATCGTAAAAGTACTTTTAAAAAATAGAAATATTTTTTATAAATAAAGCTATCGCGTGCCTTGTACGGGTAATAAAGCTAGTTTGAATAGTAGTTGAACAAGATAATCCTTGAATATGATTGTTTGAACCTCTAATCATACTCTATCTAGGATTGTATTAGGACATATCTCATTCTGTTTTGAATAGTACTAGAAGAATGTATGCATTTCCTATTTATGATTATATTTAAAAAAATCAATTGGTTTTAAAGGTCTTATTCTTTTTAATAAGATATAATATCATTCGTTTATTTTTAAAAATATCATACCAACGGGCGAAATTGTTTTGACAGTATAATACCAAAGTTTTGGATAAGAATTTTTTTATGCTTATTATATATAAGGATATAATATAATTAGCTTTATTGGCCACTTATCCACCAATCTATCCATACTATATTATAACAAACAAAATATTAAAATTTTGATAATCTGTTGGTCATATGGTACTTGCTAAAAAGAAATCAAGAAGCCAAATTATGAAAGGTTTTAATTTTTATTTTGATTTTCAGTTGTTTTATTAATAAATTTGTTATTAATGATAATTAGATATTTATTTTTTCAACTAAATAATCAACTATCTTTTACAACTAAAATATATTAACTTTTCTATCTTTTTTCAATTAAAACACCTCATTTTCAAAATATATCACACGAATATTTATTGAAATAGAAATAAATCTGTATACAATGGTCTCAGGTTAAAAAAATAATTTATACAATTCACACCGGCCAAGAAAAAATTATATTATTTAAGCGATCTTAAAAAAATTTGAATCAAAATATAATTTTTTGGTATTTATATTAGTACCGTAATAAAATAAATTACATTATCATATGGGCTTAAACAAAATTATATTGATGACTCGGGCTAACATAAAAAATATTAAAAAACTAAATGTATTAGTGGGATTTGCTTTGTTGGCTTAAAACAAAATAATAAATACTACGGACGCAATTAAAAAGATAATGTTATTCAATCAGACTATAAGAAAATTAAAAATAAAAGATAATTCATTGATCGATATAATGACGGCCTAAAACAAAATAATACATACAAATCATCCTCGCTGTAACAACGTTTATATTCAACCCACGGTAGAATTTAAATTAAAAATAAACTATAACATGATTATATGATTACGAGATTTATTCTATAAAAATAGTATTTATACTATTTTATTAAAACAAAACAATAGGTAATTCGTTAGTTTGTATTATGTCGTCGGACTAAAACAAGACAATATATAATATTCTTCCGGGCTAGAAAATATTTTTATAATTATTTCAAGATAAAATAAAATTAAAATCAAAAAATAGTTAGACCAGCTAAAATAAAATAATATACAATTGCATCTGAGTGAAATTAAATTATATCACATATTTGAGCTTACATAAGTTAAATTAAAGATTAATATAATTAATTGAATTTGGTGGATATAATGAGGCTTAAGCTAAAATAAAGTAATATGTACAATTAATCTAGACTAAAAGAAAGACTGAAAATCAAACTACAGATAATTCGCACTATTAATCTTGGATATAATTTCCCTTTTAATAGAAACGTAATTATCATTTGTATACACATCTATTAATATCAATAAAATTATATATTTCATTCAATATATAATATATATGGTTTTTTCATAAATACTCAAGTCAAAAAGAATTTTTGTAAAAATACTGTCATTTTTTAAAACAAATTGCAAAAATACTATCTTTCAAAAAATATTTGCAAAAATACGGAGGTTACATTTGCAACCATATCTGCAACTGCTAGCAACCATATATACAACCACAAATGCAAATTTGAAAAAAATGTTAAAAATTATATTTAGTTACAAAATAAGATGCTCACGTGTTTGCAAATTACGAAAAATGAGTGCCCCTGCCGGGCCATTTTAGGTAGATCCATTGTCGAATGACAGGGCAGGGCAATCTGAGTTGGGTTTGAAACAACAGCCATTACAATTACAAATACAATTACAATTACATAGATATATAGACAAGCCCCAATGGATGATGATGTATCATCAAACATTGAAGGGCAAGAAGAAGAAGAAGAAGAAGCATCCTCGTATGCATATTGGGTGAGGAAAGAATTGAAAGATAGCAAAGATGATGCTCCTCTCCGTGTCCCAGAACCAGGACCTGAACCAGTTTAACCTTCATGACGAAAAATGGCAAAAAATGTCTTTGCCGGAGGTTCCAATGATGCCGGTGAGTGAAGCTCCGGCGCCGGTGCCGTCGGCGGAGATGGCGGTGGTGGTGTCGGCGGCAGAGGGAGGTTGTGGTTATGAAGGAAGAGGAGAGGGTTGATGAGGAGGTTGTGGTGGAGGAAGATGAGGTGAGGAAGGATGAGAATAATAAAGAGGATAGAGGGATGGTATTTTTGTAATTTAATTGTTTGTATGTTTAAAAAGATAGTAAATTTGCAAGATTTGAAGTAAGGTAGTAGAGTTATAAATAAATATCCAAAAGTTGGTATATTTGACAAATTCCCTAATATATATTATATAATATATAATATATAATATTATAATATATATTATAATATTATATATTATATATATATAATATATTATAATATATAATATAGATGAGTCACAGAGGGCATTTCAGAATCTGTGGTTGCAGGCTTCTTAACTTGGTTCTTGGCCTCTAAAGCAGCTTGCTTTTGTTGTTGTTTGAGCCTCACCTTTTCTTCTTTCTTAGCCTCTGTAAACTGTGGATGTCCAGCCACCACACAGATTAATTTGTTATTCCTGTAGATTTTAGAATTCCTTTTCTTTAGAACTAAGTCTCTGGGATCCTTGAAGAAAGCAATAGACCTTCCAAGCAACTTCTTCTCATCAGGCTTGGGAGTTTCATAGAACAGGTCCAATGGATTTTTGTCTGAGTTCTTTGGATAATTTCTCTTTAACTGAAAAATCACATTGGTCTTTGGAGATTTGATTGTTGAGGGTTGACCCCTTTTCATGTTTCCTAAGCTCATGTCATTGGCTGAAATTGGTCTCAATTGAGAGAAATGAGAAAAAACTTTGTCTTGTTTCTCAATTGAACCAAATTTCTTCTTAATGTTCTCATTAAGCTTCTTCCATTTTTCATTCAACTCCAATTCAGCTGCTGCTACATTGATTAAATCAATGATGTCAAGCATTTGTGGCTTTATGAAGGCAATTGTTGGAACTATTACCTTGCTGACATTTATGTTGAGCACTTTCTCCCCCTCACTAACTGACTCCCCTTGACTAACAGGAATGATAGAAACTGTCTCCCCCTTTTTGTTAGCATCAAGTTGAGTAGAGTTTGAGGTCTGTACAGCCACCAACTGTTGTAGCATACTTGTGCGAGTTTCCTAATTTGTAAGTATCTTGGCCATTAATTTCTCCACATTTGTTAGTCTTGAATCCATGGCCTCAACCTTCCTGTTCAAATCGGCTTCCTTCCCTAGCTTTTGAGCTATTTCTGTCATTGTGGTGTTAGGGAGCCTAGCATCCAACCTTATTACAAAGTCTTGTTTTACTTTGGAAAGTTCTTGCTTTAGACTTTAGAGCATCCACATATTGACTTTGTTTGAGAGCCTGTATCTTGTGTAGTTGAAGAGATTCCAGGCGAGCTTTAAGTAAACTTTTGGTGCTGGCACTTGTGGATGCTTGAATTACTGTTTGGGTGTCATGAATGAGCTTAAAAAATATGGATTAAAGATGTGAGTAGGAGCATTCCTTGTGCATCATCCATGATAGAATATCTGCATCTCCCCCTATGTTCATGCCTTCTTCTTCATCATCCTCTCCATCATCCCCAAAGGATTCTTCATCATATTCAAAATCAGCACCAGCTGTGGAGGGCATGGCAGTGATTGCATCCTTGGCCCTTTGCATTGAGGCAGTTGTGTGTACCAAGTTAAGAATTCTCTCAGTAGCCACATTATCTTGTTCAACCAAAACTTGATAAGCTGGAACAGGGTGAGTAAATGCCTTAGCTTCATAAGAAACATAGTCTAATATATCTTGATAATCTTGCTGAAATAGCTGTTTCTTTTCAGCCTCATTGACATCCCTTAACTTACTAACAATGGGCTCTTCCCATTCTTCAGTACCTTCTCTTTTCTCATTTTCTCTATTTTCTTGCATCAAGGGCTCCTCTTGGCTTCCCACCCTCACACCCTCACCTTCACCTTTTAAGGTAGGACTCCACTCATTCACTTTTGCCAAGCTGGAAGAAATAGCTTGCATAGTTTCACTCTTTTCCTCTCCTTTTACCTGAGAACAACTCAGCCTCTCACTCTGTTCAATCCCTTCCCTCAATCCTAGAAGTGATTGCACAATCATATGCACTTGTAACAATAGTTGATATTTCAAGTGGTGCAGTGATAGTCAACGGATGAGAAATATCCGTCGAGGCAGTAGTTGAGAGTTTCAACGGATGAATGTTGTTAAGCACATCTGTCGAGATACAATCACTAGTCAACAGATTAACAATATCCGTCAGGATAGTGGAAATGACAGAGTTTGGAGTGGAAACTACTGTAAAATCTGTGGTGATTGATTTAAGATTTGGCACAGATTTCTCAGTAGAATCAGAAAGAAATGGCAAGTAAGCCAACAAACCATCTAGAAGATGATGCTCACTTGCTGTAGATTTTGGCTTCTCCATGAGAGTTAAAGATATGTGAATCATATCCACATCCCAAGAATTTATGGGTGAATTTTGTGTGTAAGGTGCTTCTATTGTTAGAGATTTTAGCTGTGACTTCATATTTACAGGAGCCACATCAAACAGACTTTGAGAAGGTGCTGTAACTGAGTCTTTGACTGCAGCTTGCATAGTGTGTGCACCTTGTATATCCCCAAATATTTTAGATTTCTTCTTTCTTGTGTAAGTTTGGGGTGAGTCTGTGTCCCTAACCCTCTTGGCATGTGATCTTGGCCGAGAGCTTGTTTCAATAGTGACATCATTTTGGGACAATGAAACTAGTAATGAGCTTAAATCCTTATTAAGAACTACAGTTTATTGGAAAACTGCAGTGTGGCTAGGTTGGGTTACACACATCTCTCCCTCCTTATCCTTAGGGTTTCTTTTATGTTCAACCTATCCCTCACCAGGCTTACTCCCCTTCACACTCCCCTCTTTGGTTTTAATAGTTTTTGAAACTAGTCCCTTTTGAGAGGAACTAGAGTGGGGTTTTTGAGACTTGGTTTTGGAAACTTTTGATTTTAGTGGCTTGGGTAGGAATCTGTTGGGGCAAACTCACAGATTCCATAGCCACAGTTATCTTCAAAAAAGCTTGTGGTAGAGAAGTAGCAGAGACAAAAGTATTTACCTCACTTACCTGAGACCCCTCTATGATTGGCAAGTAGACTAGAGGAACCTCACAGAGGTTTTTACCCTGTTCAAATCAACAATAACCCTCTTTCTTGAACCCAACAATCAAGCTTGTTGGTTGGGTTCTCAATGATAACATCTTCATAAACAAAATTAGCTAGCAACATAAAGAATCTAGCATAATATATGTATTTAGACCTTTTCTTAATGTCTCCTAGCTTAAATCCTAATTCATACAGGACAGACTCACTGAAGTTATGGTACTTATCACTAAGGAGCATATATAGCATGTTAACAAGTGAGTATGTCACAACATCAAAGTTACTAATTTTTCCAGAGATGACTTTAATAAAGGAGTCACAGAGAAAGCTCCACTCCTTTCTAAGGTCTTTTCTTCTAACCTCACCTAGCTTGGCAGGGTCAAAAGAATAACCCATTGGAGCAACAAGCATAAAGCTTTGTTATTCCCAAATAATCTAACAAAAAATTACAGAAGGGGGGTTGAATGTAATTCTGGCTACTTTTTCAATTTTAAGAACTGTTCTACTATAAATGTATATCAGTGTTTGATTTAGCTAAAGTACGGAATGGAAGTAATGAAGAAATCAAACATAAAGTAATCAAATACGAGTATTTAAAAACTTTCTGGTGGATTTAATTTATCCACCAGAGATATATATTAATTTAAGAACTCTGTAATGCAATGTCTTTGCACATAACTGCTTACAAGTTGAACTTACAAGAAAAGAGAAATTCTTTACAGATATAGCTTTATCTATTTCTCTTGTAATTGCTTACTAACTTGGATACTGTTCTACTTGCTACACTTGGTTTATATATCACCTAGTTTGTTAGATATATTTGAGATGTTATGTCTAATATGATTCATGTTTAGTTTTCAGATCTTAACAAACAGGACATATCAGGACTTACTGAAATCAGGACTTACTGGAAGTCAGATGTAGTATCTGGGACATATCGTGTAATTATTTTTGCTAATAAATAAATATTATGCATGTTCAGTATTTATTCTATGAATTAATTGTTAAGTGGTATATGTATTTGTATATTTAAAAATAATATCAATTGAGTATTTTAATTTTTATATGTCCAAAATAAAATATAGATAATTGTCATATCTTCCTATTTATTTTTATGTTGATTTATGATTTTATAGGAAATTAATGGATTTTATAAAATCTTTTTCCGAGTATCTATAAACTATTTTATTTAATCGGGAACCAACCGACGTCACCCGTTTTTACGTTTTTATAACCCCAAACTCTTCCGAGAACTCCTTCCTAACCGAATTGCAATATTCTGAGCATTTTCCATATTTCGACTTTTTCGATCCGGCGTACGGTTTGTCCTGTGCGGGTCCCGGCGCAATATTTTCGATACATTATTCATTTCGGTAATTCAATAAAACTCGTATTTTAGATGAACGAGATCTTTTTATTAAACTATTACAATTATCACATCGTAATACGTGTAACCAGGCGCTGAGACCAAGACCGCAGTACAAATTGTACTGATTTGGATAATTATCCCGAAAACTGGTACCGTTTGGATCTGTTTTTATAAATAAACGTACCATTTTGTATCCGGAATGATCTAATGGGATACTAATTTTCCGTAATTATAAATAGCCTTTACCGTAATTTATTTCGTACTGAAAATCATTTCCAAACAGTAATTATAGAATTTTCCAGAGAAAAACCCTAATTTCATAAAACCTACCGAGAATCAAACCTCAATTTCAAGGTGTTACCGGAATCCGTTGGTGAAGCTCAAGTACTCAAATCAAAGCTCTTGAAATATACTATCAGAATCTATGCTTCATATCACTGCAGAATCAAAGGTTTATTTTCTGTAATTTTATTTATTTTCGAATTATTTTGATTAAAAATATGAATTTTTGTACAGATGATTGTTTGAATGATTTGATGCTAGGAAAAATAGGAATGGAAAGGAAGGTGTGAATAAAAGCAATAATTATATGCCTGTTCCTAATGCTCCTAGAAAGAAATGCTATAACTGTGGAAACTCTGACCATCTTGCTTCTTTTTGCAGGAAAAATAAAGATATGAACTCTTTACCTCCTAAATCAGGAGTTAAGAGTCAGTCTGTTAGGTTTAAACCACAAAATCCTTATTTTCATTGTGGTAGTTTATGGCATTCCATTTATACTTGTAAAGAATATCATAGTTTGTACTATGATTATTATCAAATAAAACCTTCTTTGAAGAAAGTTACTTTAATTCCTTCTAGTGTAAAGTCTGATGCAAAGTCTGATATAAACACTGATAAACAGAATGTTAGCATAAACTCTAAAATTAAATCCGCTGCAAATGCTAACAAACTTAAAAAGGCCAAAGGATCCAAGCAAGTCTAGGTCCTTAAAACTAACCATTAGTGGTCTTTGTGATTGCAGGACAATAGGAAAAATATTCTAGTATTGGACAGTGGATGTTCAGGACATATGACTGGAAACAAAGCCCTACTATTAGACTTTGGGGAGAAAGCCTGCCCAGGAGTTTCTTATGGAGATGGCAACATGGGAAAAACTCTGGGATATGGCAATATAAATCTTGGGAATGTCATCATTGAAGCAATAGCTCTTATCTCAGGACTTAAACACAATCTGCTAAGTGTGAATCAAATCTGTGACAGAGGTTATCATGTGGATTTCTTTGAAGAACACTGTGAAGTTGTAAGCAATTCTACAGGCAAAGTGGTTCTGAAAGGTTACATGCATGGTAACATTTATGAAGCCAGACTTTCAACAAGTTCTGATGGTTCTGCAACATGTCTATTGAGTAGAGCATCAATTGAAGAAAGCTGGAGTTGACACAAAAGACTCTCTCATTTAAATTTCAACAACATAAATGAGCTTGTAAAGAAAGATATTGTGAGAGGACTGCCAAAATCAGTATTTACTCCTGATGGCCTTTGTGATTCATGTCAAAAGGCAAAACAAAGAAAATCTTCTTTCAAGAGCAAAACTAAATCTTCAATTCTTGAGCCTTATCACCTACTGTATGTTGATCTATTTGGTCCAGTCAATGTCATGTCTATTGCAAAGAAGAAATATGCTATGGTTATAGTGGATGAGTTCATAAGGTACACTTGGGTGTATTTCTTGCACAAGAAGAATGAAACTGCATCTACTCTAACTGATCATGTCAGACAACTAGATAAGTTGGTCAAAAATTCTGTTAAAATTATAAGAAGTGATAATGGCACTGAGTTCAAGAATTCAATCGTGGAAGAGTTCTGCAAAGAGCAGGATTCAAACATGAATTTTCTGCACCTGGAACTCCACAGCAAAATGGAGTTGTAGAAAGAAAGAACATGACTCTCATTGAAGCTGCACGAAATATGCTTTATGAAGCAAAGCTACCAACCTACTTTTGGGCTAAAGCTGTGCAGACTGCTTGTTTTACACAGAACGCTACACTCATCAACAAGCATGGAAAAACACCATATGAGATGGTGAAGAAAAAGAAGCCAAATCTGAAATACTTTCATGTATTTGGTTGTAAGTGTTTTGTTCTTAAGACTCATCCTGAACAGCTGTCAAAATTTGATCTAAAAGCTGATGAAGGAATTTTTGTTGGATACCCACTTTCCACAAAAGCCTTCAGAGTCTATAATTTAAGAACAAGGGTTGTCATGGAATCTATCAATGTATCTTTTGATGATAAGAAGATTACTGGACTTGAAGATTTTAATGATCATGATCATCTGAGATTTGAAAATGAAGATTTAAGTTCTGATTCTGCAAATTCTGATGGCTTAAATCCCGATCCTGTAAGTTCTGACAGGTTAAATTCTGATGTCATTGAAACTGTGGTAACTACTTCAAGGGAAAATGCACCTGTCCAGGGGTAGCAAGCTGAAGATCCTACCACAACTTAAGACTCTCAAGAAGCATCAGAACCTGTCACTGGCTCTTCAAATTCTGATTCATCAAGTTCTGATGAGCCAAATTCTGATAATTCTGGAAACTATGATTCTTCAAATCCTGAAGGATCTAACTCAAATTCTGAAGTCTCAGAGAGCACAACTATATGGGGAGCATCAGAAAATGCTGATAGAGATAGCATGGATCATGGGGGAGGATCCAGTTCTAGAAATTAACTTTAATTTGTAAGGAAGTGGACCAAATCACATACACCTGACCTAATAATTGGAGATCATGAAGCAGGTGTCAAAACTAGAACTGCAACATCAAATGAATGTCTCTATCATTCTTTTCTATCTCAGACTGAACCAAAGAAAGTGGAAGAAGCTTTTCAAGATGCTGATTGGGTGCAAGCAATGCAGGAAGAGTTGAATGAATTTGAAAGAAATAAAGTCTGGACCCTAGTGCCAAGACCAAAGAACAGATCTATTATTGGCACACAATGGGTGTTCAGAAACAAAACTGCAGTGACGGCATAATTACAAGGAACAAAGCAAAGCTGGTTGCTAAGGGTTACTGCCAATAGGAGGGTATTGATTATGATGAAACATTTGCACAAGTTGCTAGATTGGAAGCCATAAGAATCTTTTTGGCTTATGATGCTCACAAAAATTTTAAAGCCTTTCAAATGGATGTGAAAAGTTCTTTTCTCAATGGAGAATTGGAAGAAGAGGTATATGTTGAACAACCTCCAGGATTTGAAGATCCAAAATTTCCAAATCATGTCTACAGATTAGACAAAGCACTTTATGGCCTTAAACAAGCTCCAAGAGCATGGTTTGAGACTTTAGCTCAATTCTTTCTGGAAAGTGGATTTCACAGAGATATAATTGATAAAACTCTGTTCTATCTCAACCATGGAAAGGACTTACTTTTGGTATAGATATATGTTGATGATATCATATTTGGTTCTACAAATGCCAAGCTCTGTGAAAGATTTACAAAGCTAATACAGTCAAGATATCAAATGAGTATGATGGGAGAACCTAACTATTTTCTGGGACTTCAAGTCAATCAAAATGAAGAAGGTACTTTTATCAATCAATCCAAGTACACCTGAAGTTTACTGAAGAAATTTGGAATGCAAGACTGTTCAACTACATCCACTCCCATGGCCACTGCAACCAAGTTAGATAAAGATACTGGTTCATCAGTAGATATTACTAACTACAGAGGTATGATTGGTTCTTTACTCTATTTAACTATAAGTAGACCTGATATCATGTATGTTACCTGTCTTTGGGCAAGATTTCAGGCTGATCCAAGATAATCTCATCTAATAGCTGTGAAAAGGACTTTCAAGTACCTCAAGGGTACAGCTGATCTAGGATTGTGGTATCCTAGAGAATCAGATTTTAAGCTAATAGGTTACTCAGATGCAGATTTTGTAGGATGCAAAATAGACAGGAAAAGCACTAGTGGAAGCTGTCAATTTCTTGGAGGCAGATTAGTTTCTTGGTTTAGCAAGAAACATAAATCAATTTCCACATCAACTGCAGAAGCATAATATGTTGCTGCAGGAAGCTGTTGTGCACAGATTCTTTGGATGAAGAATCAGTTACTGGATTATAGGTTAGAATTTTCTAAAATACCTATTTACTGTGATAATCAAAGTGCTATTGCTATGACAGGTAATCCAGTTCAACACTCAATGACAAAGCACATCAGCATTAGGTACCATTTTATAAGGGAACATGTGATGGAAGGTACAGTGGAATTGCATTTTGTTCCAACAGATCAATAACTAGCAGATATCTTCACAAAACCACTATGTGAAGCTACTTTTACAAGACTGGTAAATGAACTTGATATGGTTTCAGGTTCTTTCTCTAAGTCTGCTTAGTTTTTGTTCTCATGCATCAGACTTTATGATCAGTGTTTACAGATTGTCTTATCTTCATATAATCTGTGCTTAAACTGTTAATATATTAAATACTGATTATTATCTGATGTGATTCTATAAACTCTGATAGTGTTTTGAATGTTCTGTGACTATTCAATCTGATGAGGATTACTGTGCTAGATGCTGACCTAGTAGTCTTTAACATACTAGAAATCCCATATTTGAATTAGTTGTTTATGTAAAAATTCATTAACACAAGCAAATTCTGATATTGAGCTTAGTCAAATTTACTTTGTGTATCTTATTACTAAGTCACAAACTAGATTCTTGCTTTTTATCTGTCAAATTCTGATGTCAGTAAATCTTAAGGATGAACTAAATGCTGATAAGCCTCACTTATCTGAAGAAAAGAAAAGAAAAGAAAATTACAGTCAGGTACTCCTTTGAGATCTAGAGTAAATATGTGGAAGGGAAGACCCAAGTGCATTGCTAGTATTAAGTTATATGCATTAGAAAAGCAAATAATTTTTTCTTGGTGACTTTTCACATTCTTTGATTACTGGGGAAATACTCTGATAATAGCATAAATTCTGATAAGCAGTTGTGACTCATTTACACTGAGGAGCCACTGTGAAAAAGAATTCTAAAAGATGCATAAAATGAACACAAACAGTTGAGGTGGACTCATGCACAAATTTATCCTATAGTAGACTTCAAAATTAATGACAGATTTTAAGCATTTTTCTTAGTTATGCCTTATTTCTAAGATGTACTGAAGTTTATCAGACTTTAATCTTTGTCTGGTATTTTGCTAAATGCACAAAATCTCACTCCATATGAATGATGAAAATTACTGTGGTGATTAAGTTGTTTTTGACAAACAGTCAAGTGTCATGTGCATAAATTCTGAGGACAAGTTCTTATGGAAGTTCTGATTAAACTCTGAAGAAACAAGTCAGTATATGTATGAAGAATCACAGAGACAAACATTCACTTTTTGAGTTAAGAAGCCATGTTCTGATGACCGTTAAATTCTGATGTAGGTCAAGTTCTGATGTAAATCTTGATGGAAACTCTGATGCTTATGTGGCATTATTTATTTACTTGACTTATTTATGGTAAATACTGAAACAGTCATATTTAATCAGAATATAATTAGGTGAGATAAAAACAGTCATAATCATTTGGATTAGTGGTAAACGTGTTTGTCTTGAAAAACTGCATGTGCACAATAATTATTACTTATTTCCCGTGCCCACTAACTCCTGCTTTAACTATTGACTGTTCACATATTGCCAGGTGTAAATTGTCTGCCATACTTCACGTGGGTTGTATAAATAAGAAAGTTAAAAGATTTTACAATCTTTTACCTAATTCTCTCATTCTCTTATCTCTCTTATTTTCTCTCACCCACTAATATTCTCTGAAGCTCTCTTTCATACAGGCATTTTATTAAACACCTTGAAAACACTTTTTTTCTCACTTGATTTTTAACAGAAATGGCACCAAAAGACATAGTTTTCAATGGAGCTAAGTTTGTTCCTAACAACTACTCAGCTATTCTCTCTAAGGATGAAGCTCCATCACAACTTCACTTCATCCAAGACTTTATGTCTCGAAGTGAAATAGGCTATGCACTGACCCTACCAGACACATTCTCATGAACTCAAGTGCTGGAGTTCTGGAGGTCAGGAGTGTATGATGATGGTGGTGCCAATGGGTCCCCGAGTATTATCTTTACTACAGGGGATGATGAGCATATAGTGACTTTGGCCACGGTTCGACAATCACTTCATCTACCAGACAACTGCATTTTTTCCACAGTTGAGGAGCCATCTCTTCAATAGCTAATGGCCAATCTGGGCTATGAGCAAACTTTGGCAAAGCTTGGATAACTAAAGAGACCCCACATCAGGAGGGAGTGGAGTTCTTCTTTGATTGCATCACAAGAACCTTTGCAAACAAGTGTTCAAACTTTGATGCGATTCCTATCCTCAGTCAACAAATTGGGTATGCTCTGATTACTCAATCTTATTTTGATTTGCTACTGCTGTACTAGGATTCATAGGGGATAGGATGACAGAAGATAGAAATACTGTATATTTTGCTAGATTCTGTCAACTTATTTACAGCTTTTGTAACCCTGAGACACCCCAATTAGCAAGTGAGCTGATTTCACCATTTAAACTTGATAAGAGAGCATTTACTGACTTATTATTTGCTGATAATAAGAAAACTGTTTTGAGAGCCCTCCAAATTCCTATATCTGTCAAACAGTTTCTGGTAAACTCTGACCCAGCCACATACACTACTAAAATTCCTGATGTCCAACCAACTTAACCTCCATCAGCACCTACAACAACTACACAACCAATCATCTCTCAACCTCAACCAACTCAACCTACCATCAGAACTTACTTCCAACCATTAGCTCAATTCCAACAACAATAACAACAACAACCATCAGCACATACCATCAGACCTTCATCCTCTAGGCCAAAAAGGGCAAAGTCTGTTCCTCAACCTCCACAAAAGAGAAGGAAGATGATTCTCAGGGATGAAACTGATAGTGAGGAGGAAGCACAGGTTCATGCATCAGAACCTGTGATAATTGAAGCTGAAACTATGGTTTTTCAAAAAGATACAAAATCTGAAGGGTCAACCCATCAGGTAAATGCTGAAGCTCAAAGTTCCGATACTTTGTAAAGGAAAAGAACTTTAAGTTCTAATGATAAGGCAACTCCTTCACTAGCAAGGAGATTAAAGAAAATGAGAGCTAAAAGGCACATGGCTAAGCCTCCATCAGAAGATACTATTGATAAAGCTGAGGAAGGGGATCAGGAATCTCTGATCTCAAATCCAATTGTGATTGAATCTCTGCCACCTCCAGCTAAAGCCAAAGACACTGCTAATGATACAGTGATCACTCCTACTGTTTCTCCAATCAGATAAACAATAGTTGAAGATTCAGGATTAAGTCCTGAAATTGACCTTCAAAGGCTGATTATACCAACTGTTCTTTTTCTGGAAGCTCCTACAGCAGCTCAGCCATCTACTGATAATTCTCCAATCTTAAATGTTGATGCTGAGATACCATCTACACCAATTCTGGATAAAGAACCTGAAGATCAAAATTTCGATGAAGTTGAATCAGAAACTCCTATAGCCTCACACACTGTTGTGTTATCAGAGGATAATGAGTCTTCTTCAAGCTCTGGAAATAGTATTTCTGTACATACTCCAGCTCCTGTACTTGGAAAGGAAGCATTGGTCAAGAAATTTGTTGAAAAGGATGCTCCTGTACCTTGGGATGAAACTCATAGAGGAGTAGAGTGGACCAAGAAGTGGAATGATTCTTATTTCATTCCAAGCTCTAAAGTTCTGACAGAGCACATTGTTAAGGCTGATGACTAGTACTGATTTCAAGACTCAACTTAAAATCATAGCTCTAACTACCAAAAGCCTTCAAGGTCTACAATCTGAAACTCAAGTAAAGGTTGATAAACTACAAGAATCAGCTAATAAGCTTGATATGCAAATCAAGCTTGACAAGACACAGATTATCAGACCTAAACTTGAGAAAGTAAAAGCAATTGAGAAAGCTCAAGAGCAACAACAAGCCCAAATCTCTGAGGTCCTGACTAATCAAGCTTCTCAACAGGCTCAATTGAATAATATTCAATCTTCAGTGGAACTTCTTCTCTCACTTCTACTATCAGATGATTCCAAAAAGGGGGAGAAGATAGTTAAGTCCAAATGCTCTAATGATCAAATACTGAAGAAGAAAGATGATGAAGCTGATGATCAGGGAAACCCTAGCAAGGGTAGAGGTCAAGTTCAAAATAAAGGCCAGAGCATCAAGGTTTCTTCAAGGGAACTAATTACTGATGCAAGCAAATCTTCTATTCAAAAGAAGACAAGTTCTGAAGCTGCTCAAACTTAAAATCTGATAGCGAGGACTGATACTCAAAATCTGATATCAAGTTCTGATGAGCAAAGTCTGATGACAAAGCCTGATGTTCTGATATAAGGTGGAAGTCAAGATTCTTAAAAGTTCATACAAACTCTGAAGCTCAAGGGAAAGCATACTACAATTTACTACAAAAATCCCAAGATTCAGACACTTGATGAGGAAATTGCTAGAAGATTATTTCTGAAGCATAATCCAGGAATGGACTTAGAAAATCTCAAGGAGGAAGAAGCTAGATTTAAAGCTGAAAAGACAAATCTAAAGACAAAAGCTTCTGTTGCAAAGAAACCTCTAAGGCCTATGGTAAAAAGCATTGTGATCAAGGAGAAGTCACATACTGAGGCATCAAAGCCCAAAACAAGATAACAGATTGAGATTGATCCCAAAGACAAAGGAAAGGGAAAAGTTGATGAACCAACCAAGCCACAGGAGATAAAAATTCCTCAAATTCTGATAAAACCTGTGTGCAAACTGGTTCAAGTTACTGATGATATTCTTACTAAAGATGAAGATGTTCAAACTATGAAAAGAAGGAAGATTACTGAAGAATCAAAGACAGCCTCTGACAAGGCTCAAGTTGTTCAGAGTGAAGAACTGCAAGTTACAACAGAAACAACAAGTTGATTTAGACAAGATGGAAGTAGCTGATAAAAAGAAACTTATGTGGAAAAATGTCAAACCATCAAATCCAAAGAAAAGCCATTTGCTGTCTACTTTCATGACTATTAGGTTAATTTCTAGAGAACCAAGAGACAGGGCTGGACTAGGTTCTGATGAAGCAAAGATCAAGACAAGAGTTGAAGTTGCTACTAGAGATCCATTTCTATTGACTGACAGACCTCTTGAAGATGTTACACAGAAACACCTTGATAAGGTTATCTTTGTTCAAGTGGTACTGGATGCTCATGACAAGCACAATGTCAAGGAAAATCTGATTCTATTTCTTGAAGATGGAAGGACATATCAGATGTCAGAATCAGATATGCTAAACAAATCACTGAAAAAACTACAATTCTTTCATCACCTTTTAGAGGTAAAGTCTGATATTACCAGGAGATGGTCGAATTTCATATTGAAGACCATCGGAGATAAAACAAGAATTTCTGGTTCACGAGTTACAAAATTCATTCCTAATATTGTTGAAGATGATGGAAATGAGATTCCAATGAAGAAGGATTTTGCTAAGCTTGAAGTGTTACTGAATGAGAAATGTCTGTGCTACAATGAAGATTCTTCTCATCCAAGGGTAATAAGACTGAATGATGGTTTAGAAAGAAACCATATCTCTGTTTTAAGGACTACAATCTACAAGATTGGGAGTCAAGATAAAGAGATGAAGCAAGTTAAGACTACACTATCTCAAGTCCTGAGGAGTAAAGAAGAAAAGCTGATATCAAGCTTTGTCAAGAATCATTATGGATTCAGATTGACTCAGTGAGATTGCAGGGCAACAGGAAAAACATCATAGTTCTGGACAGTGGATGTTCAGGATATATGACTGGAAATAGAGCCCTGTTATCAGACTTTGTGGAGAAAGCTGGCCCATGAGTTTCTTATGGAGATGGAAACATGGGAAAGACACTGGGATATGACAATATCAATCTTGGGAATGTCGTAATTGAAATAGTAGCTCTTGTCTCAGGACTTAAACACAATCTGCTAAGTGTGAGCCAAATCTGTGACAGAGGTTATCATGTGGATTTCTTTGAAGAACACTGTGAAGTTGTAAGGAATTCTATACACAAAGTGGTTCTGAAAGGTTATAGACATGGTAATATATATGAAGCCAGACTTTCAACAAATTCTGATGGTTCTACAATCTGTCTGTTAAGAAGAACATCAATTGAAGAAAGCTGGAATTGGCACAAGAGACTCTCTCATTTAAATTTTAATATAAATGAGCTAGTAAAGAAAGATCTTGTTAGAGGACTGCCAAAATCAATATTTGCTCATGATGGTCTTTGTGACTCATGTCAAAAGGCAAAACAAAGAAAATCTTCATTCAAGAGCAAAACTGAATCCTCAATTCTTGAGCCTTATCACTTACTGCATGTTGATCTATTTGGTCCAGTCAATGTCATGTCTATTGTAAAGAAAAAATATGCTATGGTTATAGTGGATGAGTTCACAAGATACACTTGGGTGTATTTCTTGCACAAGAAGAATGAAACTTCATCTACTCTAACTGATCATGTCAGACAGCTGGATAAGTTGGTCAAAGATTCTGTTAAAATAATAAGAAATGATACTGGCACTGAGTTCAAGAATTCAATCATGGAAGAGTTCTGCAAAGAACAAGGAATAAAGCAACAATTTTCTGCACCTGGAACTCCACAGCAGAATGGAGTTGTAGAAATAAAGAACAAGACTCTTATTGAAGCTGCACGAACTATGCTTGATGAAACAAAGCTACCAACCTATTTTTGGGCTGAAGCTGTGCAGACTGCTTATTTTACACAAAATGCTACACTCATAAACAAGCATGGAAAAACACCATATGCGATGGTGAAGAAAAAGAAGCCAAATCTGAAATACTTTCATGTATTTGGATGCAAGTGTTTTGTTCTTAAGACTCATCCTGAACAGCTGTCAAAATTTGATCTAAAAGTTGATGAAGGAATTTTTGTTGGATATACACTTTCCATAAAAGCCTTCAGAGTCTACAATTTAAGAACAAGGGTTGTCATGGAATCTATCAATGTATCTTTTGATGATAAAAAGATTAATGGACTTGAAGATTTCAATGATCATGATCAGCTGAGATTTGAAAATGAAGATGTAAATTCTGATTCTGTAAATTTTGATGACCTAAATCCTGATCCTGTGAGTTCTGATGGGTTAAATTCTGATGTCATTGAAACTGTGGTAACTGCTCTAAAGAAAAATGCACCTGTTCAGGGGGAGCAAGCTGATGATCATACCATATCTCAAAACTCTCAAGAATCATCATAACCAGTCACTGGCTCTTCAAGTTCTGATTCATCAAGTTCTGATGAGCCAAATTCTGACAATAAACTCTAATTTTTCAATTCTTGAAGGATCCAACTCAAATTCTGGAATCTCAGAGAGTATAACTTCAGGGGGAGCATCAGAAAATGATGATGGAGACAGCATGGATCATGGGGGAGGATCCAGTTCTAGAGATCAACTTCCATCTGCAAGGAAGTGGACTAAATCACACACACACACCTGACTTAATAATTGGAGATCCTGAAGCAGGTGTCAGAACTAGAACATCAACAACAAATGAATGTCTCTATCATTCCTTTCTATCTCAGACTGAACCAAAGAAAGTGGAAGAAGCTCTTCAAGATGTTGATTGGGTGCAGGCAATGCAGGAAGAGTTAAATGAATTTGAAAGAAATAATTCTGGACCCTAGTACCAAGACCAAAGGACAGATCAATTGTTGGTACAAAATGGGTGTTCAGAAATAAAACTGATAGTGATGGCATAATTATAAGAAACAAAGCAAGGCTGGTTGCTAAAGGTTACTCTCAACATGAGGGTATTGACTATGATGAAACATTTGCTCCAGTTGTTAGATTGGAAGCCATAAGAATCTTTTTGGCTTAAGCTGCTCACAAGAAGTTTAAAGTCTTTCAAATGAATGTGAAAAGTGCTTTTCTCAATGGGGAATTGGAAGAAGAGGTATATGTTAAACAAACTCCAGGCTTTGTAGATCCAAAATTTCCAAATCATGTCTACAGGCTTGACAAAACACTTTATGGCCTTAAGCAAGCTCCCAGAGCATGGTATGAGACTCTGACTCAATTCCTTCTGGAAAGTGGATTTCATAGAGGTACAATTGACAAGACTGTATTCTACCTCAATTATGGGAAGGACTTACTTTTGGTACAGATATATGTTGATGATATCATCTTTGGCTCTACAAATATAAAACTTTGTGAAATATTTTCCAAATTAATGTAGTCAAGATATCAAATGAGTATGATGGGAGAGTTGAGTTATTTTCTGGGACTTTAAGTCAAACAAACTGAAGAAGGTACTTTTATCAGTCAATCCAAGTACACCAGAAATCTACTCAAGAAATTTAGAATGCAAGACAGTTCTACTGCATCAACTCCCATGGCCACTGCCACCAAGTTAGATAAAGATACTGGAGCATCAGTAGATATTACTAACTACAGAGGTATGATTGGATCTTTACTCTATTTAACTGCAAGTAGACCAGATATCATGCTACCTGTCTTTGTGCAAGATTTCAGGCTGATCCAAGAGAACCTCATCTAATAGTTGTGAAAAGAATTTTCAAGTATCTCAAGGGTACAGCTGATATAGGATTATGGTATCCTAGGGAATCAGATTTTAAGCTAATAGGTTACTCTGTTAGGTCACACAACACTATAGAAGGGGGTTGAATATACTCTCTCTGTTTTTTAATAATTGACGTTTGACTTTTTGGCACACATATTTAGGAGGGTTGGCCACATAGCTAGAATTATTATTTTTAAGAAATTCTTTTTTTGAATAAAAATATGATATCAAAATTTTGATTCACAAAAAGAATTTTTCAAAAAAAATTATTTTAACTATACGGTCAAACCTCCTAAACATGTGTGCCAGAAAGTCAAACGTCATATATTAAAAAACAAAGGGAGTAGTGTTTATACAATCAAATCGATTTCGAACACAAGTATGTAACAGTAATCAAGTATATTCAATATAATAAACTCTGTTACAATAGAACAGTTGTTCTCTCTCGGTGATGAACAATATCACTTAAAGCTGCTAGGTTACAATGTATAATCTTCCTCGTGAATGATAACAAATATAGTGTAAACCCTAAGCTGTGTTTATATAGTACACAGTTACAAGATATCTTCTAATTGATATGGAATATAATTATGTCTCCTAAAATATATCAATTAGATATTATCTTCTACAAGTCTTTTAGTCTTCTAACTATTTATGCATATATTCTATTGTTTTAGTCACGATCATTTCCTATAAATCAGCTGCTTTCCTTATCTAAAGTATCCGCACTTAAGTCCTGATATAAATCCCGATGACCTTAAGTTCTGATATAAGTTCTGACTTCAGTAAGTTCTGATTTCCAGTAAGTCCTAATATTAAGTTCTGAAACTAAACACAACAGATTAGACATGACATCTCAAATATATCTAACAATCTCCCCCAACTTGTAAATTATAAAAAATATACAAGTTAATAGATTTGATGATGTCAAAAACATTTAAGTACAAATGCAATAAGAGTTTATTTAGACAACTAACTACAACTACAGTCCTTGTGGCTTTTACCAATTTTACTGAGTCAATTTGAATCCAAAGTGATTCTTGACAAAGTTTGATATCAGCTTCTCTTCTGCATTCCTCAGGACTTGAGCTAGTGTAGCTTTGACTTGCTTCAATTCTTCACCCTGACTTCCAATCTGGTAGATTGCAGTCCTTAGTGCTGAGATATGATTTCTTTCTAAACCATCGACAAGTCTGATTACTCTTGGGTGAGATGAGTCTTCATTATAACACAGACATTTCTCTTTCAGAATGACTTCAAGTTTAGCAGAATCCTTCTTCATTGCAATTTCACTTCCATCATCTTCAACTATATTTGGAATGAATTATATAACCCTTGATCCATAAATTCTTGCTTTATCCCTTATGGTCTTTATTATGAAATTTGACCATCTCCTAGTAATCTCAGACTTTATATCCAAATGATAATGAAAGAATTGAAGTTCTTTCAGAGATTTGTTCAGCACATCTGATTCTAACATTCTTTATGCTCTTCCATCTTCAAGAAATAAAATCAGCTTTTCTTTGACATTACTTTTATCATGAGCATCCAGTACCACTTGAACATATATAACCTTATCAAGGTATTTCTGTGTAACTTCTTCAAGAGGTTTGTTAGTCAATAAGAATGGATCTCTTATAAGTACTTCAACTCCTGTCTTGATCTTGGCTTCTTCAAAACCTAATCCAGCTCTGTCTCTTGCTTCTCTGGCTTTCAATCCAACAGTCATGAAATCATATAGCAGCTGGGTTTTCTTAGGATCTGATGGATTTACATTCTTCCATAAGTGTTATTCCTAGTGAACTAACAATGAGATTTATAGAAGGGGGGGTTGAATGTAAATCTCAAAACTTTTTCTGGTTTTGAGCAGTTTTAAAGGTTTTATGTTCAAGATAAACAAGTGTGTGAATTGCTTTAAGCTAATACAGACAGATATATATTCAAGCACTAATGTAAAGAACACAACAGACCTTAAAAACTTTTCTGGTGGATTTGTTGTTCCACCAGAGATGGTATTTCAGAAAATCTGTGATTCAAGATGTTGATCACAGCTGCGTCCTAGTACAAACTAGATAATTTTTCTCTCAAGATTTTTCTAAACAGCACTGGAAAAAATTCTTATCTAATTACTAGCTGCTACTTGGTTTATATATCACCAAGTGTACAAGTGAAGACAAAGATAAAAATACAATAATAAAATAAGTTCTCCACTTGTTTCTTCTCCATATCACTCAAGTACTTTGTTGACTATTGCCTCTTTGTACTAGAGTAGAACGGCTGCTTTTTCTGATGTTCCTGAAATTAGGCTTCCACATTTCAGTTATCTCTGTCAACCCATGTGCCTCTGTCTGCTGTTACAACTACCACTTATCAACTGCTATTTAACAGAACATCCGTTGAAGCCTTCATCCGTTGATGGCTTTATCCGTTGATGTGTTAGCAGTTGAAGCTCTATCCGTTGAAGCTTTAGAGACATCCGTTGAAGCTTTGTTTCTCATCCGTTGAAGGTCTTTAAGACATCCGTTGATACCACTTCATTTATACAAAATTACAAGGCATGAAATATTTACAATTGGCCTTCCTATTTGCATATCTTCTAGTAGTCAACATGACTTATATTTTCTCTCAACTTCTAAGAATTATATCTTAAATACAGAGACTGAAATGTGCTACAACACTAGACTTATTTCTAAGTAAAGCTGCACCATCAACGGATAAACAAAGTGGTCTTATCCGTTGAGGCTGCAAACACTAAACTTCTACTTAAGTGTTTTGTTAAACATATCATCAAACTAATGCACATATATTCCTAACAATCTCCCCCTATTTATGTCTATAAGAATTGTAGACATAAATTCAGGGTTAACTTGATGATAACAAAACACTTAACAAATATATGAATTGAAACTAAGTAGAAATTTAAAAGTGCTGTAAAAATGTATGTACTAGGAGGTAATTGAAGATTTACAGAATTTCCAAGGGTGCTCCTTTAGTTTGAGCAAATCATCTTTTTCTTCTTTGTTCCCTTGTTTTCTTTCCTAGCCCTTTGTCATTTTCCTCAATTTGGAGTTGGAGTTGTCTGTAGAATTCAGCTTCATCTTCATCACTGATATCCAACTTAGGTTGCATTTCCTTGAGAGTTTCATTGCTGGCAATCTTGAGTTGGTCTTCAAGTCTGAAAAATCTTCTGACTCCTTTATCATCTCTAAATTCCATCAACCAATGAGCTGATTTGTGGATTGTAATTCCCCTTTCTTGAATAAGTAAAGTTCTGGGCAAAGCATTGGGCTCCCTCCAAGTTTTCCTTATGTTGGCAATCTTGTTGAGAATTTCAGTCTTGGCAGTCCTGGTAAAGCCAGAATCCTTTTGTATGGCTGAAAAGACTCTGATCAAGGTAGAGTAGCCTTCATTCAGAATCCTATAGAGAGGCCATGTTCTTTCCCCAGCTCCTTTGTATCTGAACACCAATCTCTCTGGTAGCTGTCTGTAGGCAGCTATTCCCCTTACATCCTCCAGCTCATCCAGATAGAGGTCAATGTCTGAAATTTCTTTTATGTCACAGATGTGAATATAATCATCTTTAGAAATGGGTGGCTTAGGCTTAGGTTTTTGTTTTTGAGTGAATTTCTTAGAGGTTAGGGGAGGTGTAGATTTGGATTTTCTTTTCTGTTTCTTTGGTAGTGGAAGAGTGGTTAAAAAGGTAGGCAATTTGATGGTGTCCCAATCAATAGGTTCCTCTTTTGGGATGATTAGTTCACCATGGATGTTTATAGTGGGATCAGCAACACAAGGTTCAGGTATGGAAGGTAGTGGTTTAGATATTGATTTAGTTTCTTCAGTGTTATCTTCACTCCTTCTATGTGCCTTGGCCTTTCTTCTGTTTCCCTTCTGCCATTCCTCTCTTTCCTCCATACTCTCACCAAATATACTCCCAAAAACCTCATCTAGGTTTGCAATCTTGTCTTCACCCCTGACTTCAATTCCTTTCTCTCCTTCAACTTGACTTGACTTTAGCTGTTGTTCAAGCTTTGCTTGTGCTCTTTTGTCAGCCTTGAGTTTTTCAGCTTCTTTCTTCAACCTTTTGGTTTCTTCCCTCTTGGCCTTTGGAAATTTGGGATGTCCTTGCATCACACAGATACTCTTTCCCTCTCTAAAGATAATGGCCATTTTCATTCTTTCAACTATGTCCTTGGTCTCCTTGTACTTTATGATGTTAGCACCCAAAACTTTGTCTTCATCAGGCTTTGGAAGAGGAAAGTCCACTTCTTTCATCTGAGCAAAGTCTAGGGGATTCTTTGTGGAGTCCTTGCTGGATCTAGTGTTGGGCTTGAGAACCATAGGTTTTAGATTCTTGAAAGAAGTCTCTCCAACCTTATTCCTCCTTTCTAGCTTGTGCTCCATAATGATTGGTTCAACCTTTGTGCTATGTTTCACAGATATTGATTTATCTTGTGTTGAGCCAAACACTTGTTGCACCCTTTCATCAATTCTCCTCCTTTGCTCTTTCACTTGAATTTCAGCTGCTGCTAGCTGGATTAGGTCAATTTCATCAGGCTTTCCTTTGATTTGCATAATTGGAGAAGTAGTGATGGCAGGAACTAGCACTTTAGATATCTGGATTTTTGTAGATGGCTCTCCTTCCCCTTCCCTTTTTCTCTCCCCCTTTTTGTTATCATCAAGGAGAGGGGTCAAGCCTTGTGCCTTTGCCAGCTGCATAAGTAGACTTGTTTGAGATTGTTGGTTGTGAAGAATGCTGGCCATAGAATTTTCAATAACTTGGACTCTATCTTCTAACTTAGCCAGCCTCTTTTCAGTATTTGAATCCTTTTTCAATCTCAACAATAAGTCCTTCATTGTACCATAGGGCATGACTGAATCCAATTTTTCAGAATTATAGGATTTTAAGTCAGCAATATCCTTCTTGAGTTCATCCATACTCAGATTATGTCTTACTTGCTGCAACTTCATGAGATGCAGTGAGTCCAGGTGAGCTGTAAGGATTGCCTTGGTACCAGCATGTGAAGTTTTCTGAATGGCCTGTTGGATAGTACTGATTTGTTTGACTAAGGAGACATTGAATTGCCCTGATGTAGACTCCTTTGTCAAGGCCCATTCAGGTAAATTTGGAATAGAACTAGGGCCTTCATCTCCCCCTAAGTTCATGCTTCCATCAAAAGAAACAGAGTCATCATCATCAGAATTTACTCCAAATTCCTCAGATGACTCACCAGCTGTAGAAGGCATCTTGTTAATAGCAGCTTTATCCCTTTGAAGA
Organism: Apium graveolens; assembly: GCF_009905375.1. NCBI lineage: Eukaryota > Viridiplantae > Streptophyta > Magnoliopsida > Apiales > Apiaceae > Apium > Apium graveolens. The sequence goes on along the minus strand of NC_133647.1, from coordinate 153,088,033 downwards.
GATTCTGTTGTATGTACTAGATGTAGTGTCTTTTCTGCCTCCTCATTGCCCTGAGCAGCCAACAACTGATAGGCTGACACAGGATGAGTAAAAGTGTCAGCATCCAAGGAAATGTTATCAATTACAGCTTTATAATGTTGCTGAAATTGTCTTTCCTTTTCAGCATCATCCACAATCATTGACTCACTAGCAATGGTTGGATCCACCCTTATATCTGTTGTACCTGCCTTTCTCTCTTTTTCTCTATATTCTTGCATCAGGGGCTCCCCCTGGCTCACACTCCTCACACCCTCACCTTCACCTACTAAGGTGGTATTCCTCTCACTTACTTTTGCCATGCTGGAAGAAATAGCATGCTTATTTGAGCTCTCAATCTCTCCTTTTGCCTGGGAGCAACCCAGCCTCTCACTCAAATTGTCACTCCCTTCCCTCAGTCCTAAAAGTGATTGTACAGTAATCATGTCTTCTACACTTGGAATTGTTTCAGTTGAGTGTGTAGAGACTATCAACGGATATGGAATAGCCGTTGAAGGTGACACTGATGGTATCAACGGATAACTGCTGTTAAGCTTATCCGTTGAAGAACAACCACTTATCAACGGATGAGTGATATCCGTTGAAGAAGGAAAAGAAGTAGAAATTGAAAGTGATATAACTGTTGAATCTGTGTGGATTGATTTGAGTTTTGGTGACACAGATCCTTCAATTACATCTGAAAGAATTTTGCGGGTGATCTAACAAATCATCTAAAAGATGATGATCACCTGTATTTGAGTGGGGCTCCTCCCTGAGTTGTAAAGAGGGAGAATCAGGAATTGATGGGAATAACATATCCACATCCAGAGATGGTGATGAAGTGTGTGGTGATTGATGTGTGTGAATTTGAGAGAATGGGGCTGTGACTCCACATTTGTTGGAGCCACATCAAACTGAGTTTGAGAAGGCATAGATACAGATGGATGTATCTGTGCAGTGTGTGCACCCTGTGTAGAAGATTGGGTTCTAGCCCTCTTTCTTCTAATAAAAGCTTTTGTTGGCGAGTGTTTGGCTTCAGTGTCCCTCCCTCGTTTGTTCTGTGTTCCTGGTTGGGAACTATTTTCAATAGTTACATCCTTTTGGGAGGATGCAGCTAGGGATATGCTAGAGACCTTTTCAACCACCACAGCTTTTTGAGAAATTGTGGCTTGGCTAGCTTGGGAAGCACTTATCTCTCCTTCCTTATCCTGGGGGTTTCTTTGATGTTCACCCCTCCCCTCACCACTCACACCCTGTTCACTCCCCTCAGGGTTAAGGGTAGGTGTTACAACTGTTGTCTTTTGAGAAACAACAGAGGTGGTTTTCTTTGTCTTTGATTTTGAAATTTTAGTTTTGGTGACCTTGGTAGGAATCTGTTGGGGCATTGTCACAGATTCCATGGGCACACTAGAAGATAAAGACATAGAGGGGTTGGAAGAAGTAGGAGTTGTAGAAACAATTACCTCATTTACCTGAGGTGCATCCATGATTGGTAAATATACCAATGGTACACTGCTGTTGAGATCCATTCTCAATAAATCTGCAAGAACTCTTTTCTCTTGTGCCCAGCACTTGAGTTTATTATTCTCATTGGTTATGACCAAACCTTCAGCAACATGGTTAGCCAATAACATAAAGAATCTAGCATAATAGATGTTATTAGGTCTATTAGCTTTGTTACCTAATCTAGTACCCAATTCTAGCATAACATAATTGCTAAAGTTAAAATACCTATCAGAAATAAGCATATAGAGCATATTAACAAGAGATGAAGTTATGGCATCAAAATTACTAATTTTCCCAGAGAAAACCTTGATAATGGCATCCCCAAGAAAACTCCATTCTTTCCTAAGGCCTTTTCTTTTAATACTCCCTAAACTAGCAGAGTTAAGAGAATAACCTATGGAATCTAACATGCTGGATACATCATTATCAGTGTGTGGTGTCATGGCATTGTTCTCAGGTAATTTAAAACATGCTAGTAAATCATCACAGTTAACACAGTGATTTTTACCTTTGAGAGTGAAAGATATGGTCATATCTATGGAGTTGAACTCAGCAGTTGTCCAAATCTCCTCAACTACTTCACAGTAAATCGTTGGGGCTTCCAGCATTGCATAGCTAAGTTTACAGTTTTTGATGAAGTCCATCATTTTGTGATAATCTGAGTGGGCTTCATTCTTTTCTACCAAAGCTATGAAATTGTTCTTCTCATAGATGAACCCAGATTGAGACATAATTTTTACTACAGGTGCCATTGTTGTAAGTAGAAGTTGCAGAGAATAACTTGAAGGATTTGCAGAGAGAAAATGGTAAAAGCTTTGAAATTTCAAGAAAGCGTAAAGTAAAAATGAAAAATCAGAAGGGCTTATATACTTTCTCAAATTAAAAAGTATAAATAAAAGATTAAACAATAAATATATGTTAGTGAATTTCATCCGTTTTAAGAATAAACTGCAAGTATTCTAAAAACTACCTTTAAAACAAATACATACAGCTGTATGTATGAGTATCAACGGTTAAGAAAATAGAATCAACGGCTGTGAAACACCTGAATCGACTGATGTGACATTTCAACGAATAAAGTAAACTGTCATCCGTTGAAAGGTACTTCAGTTTTATCCGTTGACGGATAAAAATTCCAGAAATGTATATGTCTTTCAACGGATAATGAACATCCGTTGACAAAACAATTTTGACTTTCAACGGATAGGAAATATCCGTTGATGGAATAATCTTTGTTAAGAAGTCAAATTTGTTCTAGCAACTAATACATTTCAGGCTTTAATTCAAATTGCAATAAGGACATAAATTTTATGAGTAATTAAGCATACCTAGCTCACTTACCAATCTTGTGAATGTTGATTCATCAAGTGGCTTGGTAAATATGTCTGCAATTTGTTGTTCACTTGGAACAAAATGTAGTTCCACTGTACCATTCATGACATGCTCCCTGATGAAGTGGTACTTGATATCAATGTGCTTGGTCCTTGAGTGCTGCACAGGATTCTCTGTTATGGCTATGGCACTTGTGTTGTCACAAAAGATAGGAATTTTGTCAACATGAAGTCCATAATCAAGGAGTTGATTCTTCATCCATAACACTTGAGAGCAGCAACTTCCAGCAGTAATGTATTCAGCCTCAGCTGTAGAAGTAGAGATTGAATTTTGCTTTTTGCTAAACCATGATACAAGCTTGTTTCCCAGGAATTGGCAGGAGCCTGTTGTACTTTTCCTGTCTATTTTGCAACCTGCATAGTCTGCATCTGAATAACCAATTAGATCAAAGCCAGATTCTCTAGGATACCAAATACCTAAATTTGGTGTACCCTTGAGATATCTGAAAATCCTCTTGATGGCAATTAAGTGAGACTCCCTAGGATCAGCTTGAAATCTAGCACACAGACATGTAGCAAACATTATATCTGGTCTGCTAGCAGTTAAATATAAAAGTGAACCAACCATGCCTCTATAACTTGTAATGTTCACAGACCTTTCAGTCTTATTTAATTCAAGTTTGGTGACAGTGGCCATGGGAGTTTTTGCAGATGAACATTCCATTAAGTCAAACTTCTTTAAAAGATCATGAATATATTTAGTTTGACTAATGAAAATTCTATCACTAACTTGTTTAACTTGTAAACCAAGAAAATAGGTTAGTTCTCCCATCAGGCTCATTTCATAATTACTTTGCATTAGCTTAGCAAACTTTTTGCAAAGTTTATTATCTTTAGAACCAAATATTATGTCATCTACATAAATTTGAACAAGTATACTAGAGCCATTAACATTCCTAAAGAAGAGAGTTTTATCAACAGTACCTCTAGTGAAGTGATTCTCCAAAAGGAATTTTGATAGGGTTTCATACCAGGCTCTAGGTGCTTGCTTTAGTCCATAGAGTGCTTTCAACATATAATACACATAGTCTGGAAAATTTGGATCTTCAAACCCTGGAGGTTGACTTACATAGACTTCTTCCTCCAATTTCCCATTTAGAAATGCACTCTTGACATCCATTTGATAGACTTTGAAATTGGCATGGGCTGCATAGGCTAGAAAAATTCTGATGGCTTCAAGTCTTACAACAGGAGCATATGTTTCATCAAAATCTATTCCCTCTTGTTGAGAATAGCCTTTAGCAACCAATCTGGCTTTATTCCTTATGACAATGCCATTTTCATCCATCTTGTTTCTGAATACCCATTTTGTGTCAATGGGACTCTTGTTCTTTGGTTTGGGTACCAGCTTCCAAACTTTGTTTCTCTCAAATTGGTTCAGCTCTTCCTGCATAGCTAATATCCAATCTGGATCCAATAAAGCTTCTTCCACTTTCTTAGGTTCCTCCTGAGATAGAAAACTACTATACAGACATTCATCTTGAGTAGCTTTTCTTGTTTGCACTTTAGATGATGCATCACCAATGATCAGTTCAAAGGGATGATTCTTGGTCCATTTCCTTTGAGGTGGAAGATGTGCTCTAGATGAGGTGGCCTCAGTATTGTCATGATGTGAGACAGAGTGTTGATTAGTTGAAACTCCCCCTGAGTTGTTGGTTCTTTGCAGGGAATTTGGAGTTCTATCAACTGATGATGTAAATCGATTATCCGTTGATGAACTATGATCAACGGATGCTTCATTTTGTACTTCAACGGATGATGCACTATGTCTTTCAACGAATACTGCATTGCCTCTATCAACAGGTGCAGAATTTTATGCATTATCCAACGGCATATTTTGAATCCCTTTTGAAGTGTCATCTCCATCAATCTCCTCTTCACTATCATCACAATATATCTCAATATTGTCAAATTTGAGTCTCTCATTGTGTCCCTCATCTATTAGTCCATCAATCTTTTTATCATCAAACACAACATGCACAGATTCCATAACGATGTTGGTTCTTAGATTGTAGACCCTATAAGATTTTCCAGCTGAGTAACCAACAAATATCCCTTCATCAGCCTTTGCATCAAACTTCCCTTTATGGTCAGATTGATTCCTCAGTATAAAGCATTTACATCCAAAGACATGAAGAAAGTTTAGAGTTGGCTTTCTTCTCTTGAACAACTGATAAGGAGTCATGCCTTTAGCTTGATTGATCAAAGAAATATTCTGAGTGTAGCAGGCACAATTAACAGCTTCATCCCAGAAATATGTTGGTAACTTTGATTCTTCAAGCATTGTTCTGGCAGCCTCAATCAAAGATCTGTTCTTTCTTTCAACTACCCCATTTTGCTGAGGTGTTCTTGGAGCTGAGAACTCATGCATGATTCCATTTTCTTCACAGAACAGCCTTATTGACAAATTCTTGAACTCAGTTCCATTGTCACTCCTGATATTCCTAACCTTCAAGTCAGGATGATTATTGACTTGCCTGATGTGATTGATAATGATTTCACTTGCTTCATCCTTTGATCCAAGAAAATAGACCCATGAAAACTTTGAGAAATCATCTACAATCACTAAGCAATATCTTTTTCTTGCAATTGACAATACATTGACTGGTCCAAACAAATCCATATGCAGCAGCTGTAATGGTTCATCAATTGTTGTTTCAAGCTTCTTTTTGAATGATGCTTTCCTTTGTTTGCCTTTCTGACAAGCATCACACAAACCATCCCTTGAGAATTCAACTAGAGGAATTCCTCTAACTAAGTCCTTTTTGACTAGATCATTCATTGTCTTGAAATTCAAATGGGATAGCTTCTTGTGCCATAGCCAACTCTCAACTGAACTTGCTTTGCTGAAGAGACAAGTAATAGATTCTGCATCTGTAGAGTTGAAGTCAGCTAAGTACACATTCCCTTTTCTAACTCCAGTTAGAACCACTTTGTTGCCTTTCTTGCTGGTGACAACACAGGCTTCTGAATTGAAGGAAATTGTATTCCCTCTATCACATAGTTGACTGATACTCAGTAAGTTGTGCTTGAGACCATCAACTAATGCAACTTCATCAATGATGACATTCCTTGTTGAAATCAAGCCATATCCCATAGTAAACCCTTTGCTGTCATCTCCAAAGGTTATGCTAGGGCCAGCTCTCTCCTTAAACTCAGTGAGCAGGGAGAAATCTCCTGTCATGTGTCTTGAACAGCCACTGTCCAAGTACCATAGATTTCTTCTTTTTCCCTGCACACCATAAAATCAATCAAGTTGATTTTGGTACCCAAGTTTCCTTGGGTCCATTCCTGTTAGCCTTTCTCCTAGACTTCATTCCTCCTGCATCTTTAGACTTAGGTAACTTTGAGTCAACCTTGATCTTAGATGTAGTTGGTTGAGGTGTAGGGTTAATCACAGAATCATTTAGCACATTTGGAATTTGATAAGGCATGGATTGTGCAAGCATGTTATTCCACATTTGCATATTGTATGGCATTTGAGGCATACTAAATGCAGTAAGATAAGGATTGTTAAAATATGGCATGTTTGCAAAATGTGCATAAGGATTCTATTGAGACATAACAGGCATAGCATGCAGAGGTGATGCAGACATATTAGGCATGGAAGAGGGTACAGGTATGGGAGTTTTCTTAATAGATTTGCAATTAGCAGATAGATGATTAACACTACTACAATGCACACAGCTTTTTCTAGGAGCATACTTATCAGGTGTGTAATTGTTATGTTTGTTAACCCCTACCTTCCCATTTCTATTAGATTTCCTTTTAGTTTCCTTTTTATCCTCAACCACTTTGAGCCTATTCTTTAACTGTTCTAAGGTCATGTGCCATATATTCACCTTACTGAAATCTTTGGATGTGCTTGCTTCTCCTTTGAAAAAGTTCTTGGAAGTTGAACCATATATTTTGTTGAGTTTCTTTAGATTTTCACTTTTAGAAACATCTGCCTGTTTTAATTGAGGAACCTTCAACGGATGCTCCTTTTCTTCCTTCAACGGATAACTTTCATCATCCGTCGATTCCACATCCGTTGACAGCCCATCAATTAATTCCTGTTTCTTTTTGTTTTTATCCCAGGCAGTCTCACAGAATGATTCAATTCCTTGGACCTTGGAAATTTGAGCACTAACATCCCTAGATGTCTTCCAGGCTTTAATCACCTCTTGCTCTCTCTCTAATTGATTGGAAAGTATTTCTACTTTCTTAACAGATTCAGCTAGTTCATTTTCAACAGATATACAATGTAGCTTAGTTTTCTCTAGGTCAATCAACTTATCTTCTAACACAGCATTTCTATTACTTAAAAACAGATTGTTCTCTTTAATCCTACTATTTTCTTTAGCAAGAGATTTAAGAGACACACGCAAATGATACAATTCAGTAGACATGTCATTAAAAGCATCATTGCACTCTTCTTTAGTAAGCTGTGTTAAATCAGTAGTGATTACCTGGTTGCTTGATGAAGTAACTTCATTTTCCTCAGAATCAGCCATGAGAGCCAAGTTGACATATTCCACATCTTCATCCTCTTCTTCTCCATCAGCTGCCCAGTCTTTTTCTTGAGTAATGAAAGCCTTCTCCTTTTGCTTGAGCAGATCAAAATATTTCTTTTTGTAATCTACTTGGTCAAATTTCTTCTTTTCAGAAGTTGGCTTTCTGCACTCACTTGCAAAGTGTCCACTTATACCACAATTGAAACACTTGAACTTGGATTTGTCCACCATGTTCTTATGAGGTTTAGTGGCTCTAGTGTTTTTCCTAAATTTCATCTTTGCAAATCTTCTGGACAGAAATGCAAGATGCTCATCAATACCATCAGAGTCATCTTGGCTGGAGTTGTCTTCATTCTCAGCAACTTGCTCCTTACCCTTGTTTGATTCTGATTTGCTTGTGCCATCTTTGGAGTTTGATGTAGATCTCACAGTTTCTTGTCTGCATTCTTTCTCATTTTCAGCTACCAAGACAACTGAACCTCCTTTCTTTCTTCCCTTCTCCAATACCTCATCCTGTTCCAGCTCTAGTTCATAAGTCTTCAAGATTCCATATAATCTTTCAAGAGTGAAGTCCTTATAATCTTGAGAGTTTCTCAAGGAGACAGTCATGGGTTTCCATTCCTTTGGCAAGGATCTTAAAAATATAAGATTTGAATCCTTCACCTGGTACACTCTACCATACAGCTTCAGTCCATTCAACATCTTTTGGAATCTATTGAATGTGTCATTTAAAGATTCATTTTCTTCAAAATGAAAATACTCATACTGTTGAATGAGAAGCTGCATTTTGTTTTCTTTTACTTGTTCTGTACCTTCACACAGTAGCTGAACTGTGTCCCAAACCTCTTTGGCAGTTGTGCAATTTATCACATTATCAAACATATCCTTGTCAAGACCATTAAACAAAATGTTCATAGCCTTCTTATCCTTGTGGACTTCTTCTGTGTCTTCCATTGTCCATTCTGCTCTAGGTTTTGGAATGAATTGACCAACAGCAACTGTGGCCGTAGCAACTGTGGCTACTTTGTGGGGAATGTGAGGACCATTCTCAACGCAGTTTACATAACCTTCATCTTGGGAGAGTAGATGAAGGTGCATTTTCACCTTCCAATGGTGATAACTGTCTTTGTCAAGAACTGGGATTTTTACTCCAATATCCTTCTTACTCATCTTTGTTAGTTTCCAAGATCTTTAAACTCTTTGTGTAGCAAGAGCTTGCTCTGATACCAATAGTTATTCCTAGTGAACTAACAATGAGATTTACAGAAGGGGGCGTTGAATGTAAATCTCAAAACTTTTTCTGGTTTTGAGCAGTTTTAAAGGTTTTGTGTTCAAGATAAACAAGTGTGTGAATTGCTTTAAGCTAATACAGATAGATATATATTCAAGCACTAATGTAAAGAACACAACAGACCTTAAAAACTTTTCTGGTGGATTTGTTGTTCCACCAGAGATGGTATTTCAGAAAATCTGTGATTCAAGATGTTGATCACAGCTGCGTCCTAGTACAAACTAGATAATTTTTCTCTCAAGATTTTTCTAAACAGCACTGGAAAAAATTCTTATCTAATTACTAGCTGCTACTTGGTTTATATATCACCAAGTGTACAAGTGAAGACAAAGATAAAAATACAATAATAAAATAAGTTCTCCACTTGTTTCTTCTCCATATCACTCAAGTACTTTGTTGACTATTGCCTCTTTGTACTAGAGTAGAACGGCTGCTTTTTCTGATGTTCCTGAAATTAGGCTTCCACATTTCAGTTATCTCTGTCAACCCATGTGCCTCTGTCTGCTGTTACAACTACCACTTATCAACTGCTATTTAACAGAACATCCGTTGAAGCCTTCATCCGTTGATGGCTTTATCCGTTGATGTGTTAGCAGTTGAAGCTCTATCCGTTGAAGCTTTAGAGACATCCGTTGAAGCTTTGTTTCTCATCCGTTGAAGGTCTTTAAGACATCCGTTGATACCACTTCATTTATACAAAATTACAAGGCATGAAATATTTACAATTGGCCTTCCTATTTGCATATCTTCTAGTAGTCAACATGACTTATATTTTCTCTCAACTTCTAAGAATTATATCTTAAATACAGAGACTGAAATGTGCTACAACACTAGACTTATTTCTAAGTAAAGCTGCACCATCAACGGATAAACAAAGTGGTCTTATCCGTTGAGGCTGCAAACACTAAACTTCTACTTAAGTGTTTTGTTAAACATATCATCAAACTAATGCACATATATTCCTAACAATAAGAGTTTCTCTTATCTATAACTGTCAATTTGTTTAAATCAACTTGAGCACTGTTAGAGGTTGATGTCTTGATGATTTGATCAGAATTTCCTGTTTCTTCTGTAGCTTGCTGTTCTTCACTCTGAACAACTTGAGCTTTGTCAGAGGTTGTCTTAGATTCTTCAGTTATCTTCCTTCTTTTTAGAGTTTCAATAGTTTCATCTTCAGCAGCTGTATCATCAAAAACTTGAACCATTTTACACACTGGTTTCATCAAGATTTGAGGAATCTTCATCTCATGTGGCTTTGTTGGTTCATCAATCTTTCCTTTCCCTTTATCCTTGGGATTAACTTCAACTTGTGATCTTGTCTTGGGCTTTGAAGCCTCAGAATTTGACCTTTCCTTGATCACAATGCCTTTTACCTTAGGCCTTGGAGGTTTCTTTGCATCAAAAGCTTTAGACTTAAGATTTGTCTTCTCAGCTACAAATCTAGCTTCTTCCTTCTTGAGAGTCTCTAAATCCATTCCAGGATTATACTTGAGAAATAGTCTTCTAGCAATTTCTTCATCAAGTGTCTGAATCATGGGATCTTTATAATAGACTGTAGTCTCCCTTCCTTTGAGCTTCAGAGTTTGCAAGAACTTCTGAGAGTCTTGACTATCACCTTGAATGAGAAGATTAGAACTTGATATCAGATTTTGATTATCAGAACTTGCTATCAGAGCTTGAGCATTTACAGCTTCAGAACTTGTCTTCTTCTGTGTAAAAGTTTTGCTAGAGTTAGAAATTAGTTTCCTTAAAGAAACTTTGCTGCTTTGCCCTTGATCTTGACCCTTGTTAGGGTTTCCTTGGTCATCTCCTTTATCATCCTTTTTCTTCAGTACTTGACTAGTTAAGCATTTGGACTTCATTACCTTCTCCCCCTTTTTGGCATCATCTGGTAGGAGTAAAGATAGAAGAAGTTCTACTGAAGATTGAATTTCATTCAGTTGAGCTTGTTGAGAGGCTTGATTCTGCAGGACCTCAGTCAGTTGGGCCTGTTGCTTTTCTTGAACCTTCTCAATAGCCTCTACTTTCTCATGAATAGGTCTGATAAACCTGTTCTTTTCCAGCTTGATCATCAGGTCCAGCTTATCAGCATTTTCTTATAGCTTATCAACCTTAGCATGAGTAATGGAGTGTTGACCTTGAAGGCTTTTAGTACTAAGAGCTGTGACTTTAAGTTGAGATTTAAAGTCAGAGTTTGTCATCAACTCATTAGCTTTAGCAATATGTTCTGATAGAACTTTGGAGCTTGGAACAAAATCAGATTCATTCCATTTCTTAGTCCATTCAACTCCTCTATGAGTTTCTTCCCATGGAACAGGAGCATCTTATTCAACAAACTTTTTAATCAATGCCTCCTTTCCAAGAACTTGAGCTGGTGTGTTAACTGAAGCTGACTCTCCAGAACTTGCAAAAAACTCTTCATCTTCTGACAGCATAAGTGTGTGTGTGGCTGTTGGAGATTCTGGTATAACTTCATCTGTTTCCACATCCAGAATTGGAGTATTTGGAACTTCAGCATTTTTTGGAGAAACGGGTGGAGTTGTCACTTGTCCTTGTGGAGCTTCCAGAAACAGGACAAAAGGAATGATCAGCCTATGAAGGTCAATTTCAGGACTTAATCCTGAATCTTCAACTGGAATATTTTCTGTGATAGGAGAGACAGGAGGTGTGATCACTGTTTCTGGAACAGTATCTTGAGCTTGAGGTGGAGGTGGCAAAGCTTCAATCACTATTGTTCTTGATAAGATCAGAGATTCCTGATCCCCTTCCTCAGCTTCTGTAGCATCCTCATGTTGAGGTTGTGCCTTATGCCTTTTTTTCTCTCATTTTCTTTGATCTCCCGGATGGTGGAGAAACATGATCTGCAACAGAATTTGCAGATCTTTTCCTTTTCTGAATTTCAGACCCTTCAACTTCTACCTCCTTCTTAAAAATTATATTTTCAGCTTCTACTGTCACGAGTTCTGATGCATGAACCTGGACTTGTTCCTCTTCTTCATCAGACTCATCCCTTAGAATCATCCTTCTTCTACTTGGTAGAGATTTAGGAATAGATTTTGCTTTTAAAGGTTTGGGTCTTGATGTTGTAGCAGATGGTTGTGGTTGAAATGATTGTGCTGGTTGTGTATTGGTTGTAGGTACTGATGGAGGTTGAGATGGTGCTACATCAGGATATATGGTACTGTATGTGTGAGGATCAGCATTTACTAAGAATTGTTTAATAGACTGAGGAATTTGTAGGGGTCTTAGTATAGTCTTCTTATTATCAGTAGATAATAAGTCAGTGAAAGCCCTTTTGTGTAACTTAAAGGGTTCAATTATCTCACTAAAGTTTTATGGTGAATCAGGACAACAAAAATTATAAATAAGTTGACAAAATCTAGCAAAATAGACTATATTGCTATCTTCTTTCATCCTATCACAATAAACGCTAAAACAACACTTGCATAATTAAAATGTGTTTGATTCAAAAGGGCATACCCGATTTGCTAACTCATTATGGGTATAGCATCAAAGTTTGAGAACTTGTTGGCGAAAGCTTTTGTAATACAGTAAAAAAAACCCCACTCCCTCCTGATGTGGGGTCTCTTCAATTGTCCTAGCTTTGCCAAAGACTTTTTATAGCCCAGATTTTCCATCATTTGTTGAAGAGCTGGCTCTTCAACTATTGAATTGAAAGTGTAATCTTCTGGAAAATGTAGTGCTTGTCAAACAGTTGACAAGGTCACCACATGCTCATCCTCCCATGTTGTAAAAATAATACTTGGGGACCCAGCTTTTCCACCATCATCATAAATACATGTCCTCCAAAACTCTAGTATTTGCTTGCCTGAGAGTACATGGGGTTGGGTCAGTGCATAGCCTATTTCACTTCGAGCAAGAAAGTCTTGGACGAAATGAAGTTCTGAAGGAGCCTCGTCCTTACAAATATTAGCCATGTAGTTATTAGGAACAAACTTGGATCCATCATAGATTAGATCTTTGGGTGCCATTTCAGTCTTGTAAAAGTAGCTTCAAATAGTGGTTTTGTGAAGATATCTGCTAGTTGTTGATCTGTTGAGACAAAATGCAATTTCACTGTACCATCCATCACATGTTCCCTTATGAAATGGTACCTAATGCTGATGTGCTTTGTCATTGAGTGTTGAACTGTATTATCTGTCATAGCAATAGCACTTTGATTATCACAGTAAATGGGTATTTTAGAAAATTCTAACCCATAGTCCAGTAAGTGATTCTTCATCCAAAGAATCTGTGCACAACAGCTTCCTGCAGCAATATATTATGCTTCTGCAGTTGATGTGGAAATTGATTTCTATTTCTTGCTAAACCAAGAAACCAATCTGCCTCTAAGAAATTGGCAGTTTCCACTAGTGCTTTTCCTGTCTATTTTGCATCCTGCAAAACCTGCATCTGAGTAACCTATTAGCTTAAAATCTGATTCTCTAGGATACCACAATCCTAGATCAGCTGTATCCTTGAGGTACTTGAAAATTCTTTTCACATCTATTAGATGAGGTTCTCTTGGATCAGCCTGAAATCTTGCACAAAGACATGTAGCATACATGATATCAGGTCTACTTGCAGTTAAATAGAGTAAAGAGCCAATCATACCTCTGTAGTTAGTAATATCTTCTGTTGCTCCAGTATCTTTGTCTAACTTGGTTACAGTGGCCATGGAATGGATGCAGTTGAACAGTCTTGCATTCCAAATTTCTTGAGTAAATTTCCGGTGTACTTGGATTTATAAAAGTACCTTCTTCATTTTTCTTGACTTGAAGTCCCAGAAAATAGTTAAGTTCTCCCATCATACTCATTTGATATCTTGACTGCATTAGCTTTGCAAACCTTTCACAGAGTTTGGCATTTGTAGAACCAAAAATGATATCATCAACATATATTTGTACCAGAAGTAAGTCATTTCCATGGTTGAGGTAGAACAGAGTTTAGTCAATTATGCCTCTGGTAAATCCACTTTCCAGAAGGAATTGAGCCAAAGTCTCATACCATGCTCTTGGAGCTTGCTTAAGGCCATAAAGTGCATTGTCAAGCCTGTAGATATAATTTGAAAATTTTGGATCTACAAAGCCTGGAGGTTGTTCAACATATACCTCTTCTTCCAATTCTCCATTGAGAAAAGCACTTTTCACATCCATTTGAAAGACTTTAAACTTCTTGTGAGCAGCATAAGCCAAAAAGATTCTTATGGCTTCCAATCTAGCAACTGGAGCAAATGTTTCATCATAATCAATACCCTCATGTTGAGAGTAACCTTTAGCAACCAGCCTTGCTTTATTTCTTATAATTATGCCATCAGAGTTAGTTTTATTTCTTAACACCCATTTTGTGCCAACAATTGATCTGTTATTTGGTCTTGGCACTAGGGTCCAGACTTTATTTCTTTTAAATTCATTTAACCCTTCCTACATTGCTTGCACCCAATCAACATCTTGAAGAGCTTCATCCACTTTCTTTGGTTCAATCTGAGATAGAAAGGAATGATTGAGACATTCATTTGTTGTTGATGTTCTAGTTCTGACACCTGCTTCAGGATCTCCAATTATTAAGTCAGGTGTGTGTGATTTTGTCCACTTCCTTGCAGATGGAAGTTGATCTCTAGAACTGGATCCTCCCCCATGATCCATGCTATCTCCATCAGCATTTTCTGATGCTCCCCCTGAAGTTATGCTCTCTGAAATTTCAGAATTTGAGTTGGATCCTTCAGGATTTGAAGAATAAGAATTTCCAGAATTATCAGAATTTGGCTCATCAGAACTTGATGAATCAGAATTTGAAGAACCAGTGACATGTTCTGATGCTTTTTGAGAGTCTTGAGTTGTGGTAGGATAATCAACTTGCTCCCTCTGAACAGGTGCATTTTCCTTTGGAGTAATTACCACTATTTCAATGACATCAGAACTTAACCCGTCAAAACTTACAGGATCAGGATTTAGGTCATTAGAATTTAAATCTTCATTTTTAAATCTCAGCTGATCATGATCATTGAAATCTTCAAGTCCAGTAATCTTTCTATCATCAAAACATACATTGATAGATTACATGACAGCCCTTGTTCTTAAATTGTAGACTCTGAAGGCTTTTATGGAAAGTGGATATCCAACAAAAATTCCTTCATCAGCTTTTAGATCAAATTTTGACAACTATTCAGGATGAGTCTTAAGAACAAAACACTTGCATCCAAATACATGAAAGTATTTCACATTTGGGTTCTATTTCTTCACCATCTCATATGGTGTTTTTCCATGCTTGTTTATGAGTGTAGCATTCTGTGTAAAACAAGCAGTCTGTACAGCTTCAACCCAAAAGTAGATTGGTAGATTTGTTTCATCAAGCATAGTTCATGCAGCTTCAATGACGGTCCTGTTCTTTTCTTTCTACAACTCCATTCTGCTGTGGATCAAGCATTTTGCAGAACTCTTCCATGATTGAATTCTTGAACTCAGTGCCATTGTCACTTCTTATTATTTTAACAGAATCTTTGACCAACTTATCCAGCTGTTTGACATGATCAGTTAGAGTAGATGCAGTTTTATTCTTCTTGTGCAAGAAATACACCCAAGTCTATCTTGTGAACTCATCCACTATAACCATAACATATTTATTCTTTGCAATGGATATGACATTGACTGGACCAAATAGATCAACATGCAGTAAGTGATAAGGCCCAAGAATTGAGGATTCAGTTTTGCTCTTGAATGAAGATTTTCTTTGTTTTGCCTTTTGACATGAATCACAAAGGCCATCAGGAGCAAATACTGATTTTGGCAGTCCTCTCACAAGATCTTTCTTTACTAGCTCATTTATATCATTGAAATTTAATTGAGAGAGTCTCTTGTGCCAATTACAGCTTTCTTCAATTGATGCTCTGCTTAACAGACAGATTGCAGAACCATCAGAACTTGTTGAAAGTCTGGCTTCATATATGTTACCATATCTGTAACCTTTCAGATGCACTTTACCTGTAGATTTACTTACAACTTCACAGTGTTCTTCAAAGAAATCCACATGATAATCTTTGTCACAGATTTGACTCACACTTAGCAGATTGTGTTTAAGTCCTGAGACAAGAGCTACTGTTTGAATTATGACATTCCCAAGATTGATATTTCCATATCCCAGAGTTTTTCCCATGTTGCCATCTCTACAAGAAACTCCTGAGCCAGCTTTCTCCATAAAGTCTGGTAGCATGGCTTTATTTCCAGTCATATGTCCTGAACATCCACTGTCCAGAACTAGGATGTTTTTCTTGTTGCCCTTTAATTCAGCATCATTAGTACTGATATCAGTATTTGTCATCAAGGCATAGTTCACCTCATCTTCAGAATCTGAAGTGTTTGCCCAGTTTTTCTTCTTTGTGATAAATTCCTGGCCTTTATCACTTTTTCCCTTCTTGCAGTCAGGAGAGATGTGGCCTCTTTCACCACAATTGTAGCACTTGACATTTGAGTTGTCTCCTCGGTCAGACTTTCCTCCTTTGCCATCAGACTTTCTGGACCCTTTCTTTTCAGAACTTCCACATATCCTGGAAAACTTCTTTCCCTTTATAAATTTCTTGTAGGCTATCTTTGTGATACCCTTCACCATAAGAGCACACAGTTGCATCATCTCTGCATCAACATCCACTTCAGGTAAATTTTCAGATTCTGAATCATCATCATCAGAATATGATGATTCTGAATCAGACTTTATGATGAGAGCCTTTCCGTTGCCCCTCTTTGAGAAAATCATTTTAGGAGATTCCTCCTCAGCTTTAAGAGCAACTGTCTTTGACTTTCTTCCATGCCTTTTGCTCCTTTGATCCATCTCAAGTTCATGAGTCTTGAGCATACCATAAATTTCATCAAGAGTAGTTTCAGTAAGGTCATAGTTATCTCTTATGGTAGTAGACTTCAAATCCCAATTTTCAGGAAGAGCTAAAAGGAATTTTAGATTTGAATCTTCAAGATCATATTCCTTGTCCACCAGTGACATATCATTCAAGATTTTGGCAAACCTGTCATATAAATCAGTTAATGACTCATTAGCTTTTGAGTCAAAGTGCTCACACTCTTGAGTGAGTATAGTCTTCCTGTTATTTTTGATTGCATCAGTTCCCTGGCATCTTGTCTCCAAAGCATCCCATATCTCCTTTGCAGTCTTGCATCCAATTACCCTGTTTGACATGACATTGTCAATTTGACTATGCAGCAGATGCCTTACCCTTGCATCCTTGGCAATAGATGAGATGTTTTCAGTTGTGTAATCACCTTCCTCCTTTGGTATCATCTTTGATGGTTGATCAACAACTGCAACAGAAAGCTTGGTGGGCTTATATGGTCCATCATTGATTCTATCAAGGTATTCTGGATCTGTGGCTTCTAGAAACATAGCCATCTGTACCTTCCATATAGGATACTCAGATGCTCTCAGTATGGGAACCCTAATGGTTTCATATCGACTGTGGGTTTGATTGTTTTGAGTATCTTGAGTTTTGGTGGGCTTAGTTGGGGTTTGTGTTTCTTTAGACATGATTGTAAATTAGATCTCACTGTTTGTATATCAACAAAGAGGCTCTGATACCACTTGTTAGGTCACACAACACTATAGAAGGGGATTGAATATAGTGTTTATACAATCAAATCGATTTCGAACACAAGTATGTAACATTAATCAAGTATATTCAATATAATAAACTCTGTTACAATAGAACGGTTGTTCTCTCTCAGTGATGAACAATATCACTAAGAGCTGCTAGGTTACAATGTATAATCTTCCTCGTGAATGATAACACATATAGTGTAAACCCTAAGCTGTGTTTATATAGTACACATATATTATCTTCTACAAGTCTTCTAGTCTTCTAACTCTTCATGCATATCTTCTATTGTTTTAGTCACGATCCTTTCCTGTAAATCAACTGCTTTCCTTATCTGAAGTATCCGCACTTAAGTCCTGATATAAATCCCGACGGCCTTAATTTCTGATATAAGTTCTGACTTCAGTAAGTTCTGATTTCCAGTAAGTCCTGATATTAAGTTCTGAAACTAAACACAACAGATTAGACATGACATCTCAAATATATCTAACATACTCGGATGCAGATTTTGCAGGATGCAAAATAGACAGGAAAAGCACTAGTGGAAGCTGCCAATTTCTTGGAGGCAGATTGGTTTCTTGGTTTAGCAAGAAATAGAAATCAATTTCTACATCAACTGCAGAAGCAGAATATATTGCTGCAGGAAGCTGTTGTGCACAGATTCTTTGGATAAGAATCAGTTACTGGACTAGGGGTTAGAATTTTCTAAAATACCTATTTACTGTGATAATCAAAGTGCTATTGATATGACATGAAATCCAGTTCAACACTTAATGACAAAGCACATCAGCATTAGGTACCATTTCATAAGGGAACATGTAATGGAAGGTACAGTAAAATTGCATTTTGTTCCAACAGATCAACAACTAGCAGATATCTTCATAAAACCACTATGTGAAGTTACTTTTACAAGACTGGTAAATGAACTTGGATTTGTTTCAGGTTCTTTCTCAAAATCTGTTTAGTTTTTGTTCTCATACATTAGACTTTATGATCAGTGTTTACAGATTTTCTTATCTCAATGTAATATGTGCTTAAATTGTAACATATTAAATACTGCTTAGTATCCGATGTGATTCTATAAACTCTGAAAGTGTTTTGAAGGTTCTGTGACTATTCAATCCAATGAGGATTATCTTGTTAGATGCTGACTTAGTAGTCTTTAACAAACTATATATCCCATGTTTGAATTAGTTATTTATGTGGAAATCAATAACACAAGCAAATTCTGATTTTGATCTTAGTCAAATTTACTTCCTGTATCTTATTACTAAGTCACAAACTAGATTATTGCTTCTTATCTGTCAAATTCTGATGTCAGTAAATCTTAAGGATGAACTACAAGCTTGATAAGCCTCACTTATCTGAAGAAAATAAATGAAAAGAAAAATTGAAATCAGGTACTCCTTTGAGATCTAGAGTAAATATGTGAAAGGGAAGATCCAAGTGCATTGCTGGTATTAAGTACTATGCATTAGAAAAGCAAATTAATTTTTCTTGGTGACTTTTCACATTCTCTGATTACTGGAAAAATATTCTGATAACAACATTAATTCTGATGGCAGTTGTAACTCATTTACACTGAGAAGCCCTTGTCAAAAGAATTTCAAAAGATGTATAAAATAAGCACAAACAGTTGAGGTGGATTCTTGCATAACTTTATTCTACAGTAGACTTCACAATTCAAGACAAATTTTAAGCATTTTTCTTAGTTATGCCTTATTTCTAAGATATACTGAAGTTTATCAGACTTTAATCTTTATCTGATCATTTGCACATACACACACTATCACTTCATATGAATGATGAAAATTACTGTGGTGATTAAGTTGTTTCTGATAAACAGTTAAGTATTATTTGCATAAATTCTGAGGACAAGTTCTGATTATGTTATGATGATTAAACTCTGAAGACACCAGTCAGTATTTGTGTGAAAAAACACAGAAACAGTCATTCACCTTTTTTAGTACAGAAGCCATGTTCTGATGACCGTTAAATTCTGATAATAGTCAAGTTCTGATGCAAATCCTTATGCTTGCGTGGCATTATTTATTTACTTGACTTATTTTTAGTATTTATTGTAACAGTTATATTTCTCAGAAAAATAATTAGGTGAGATAAAAACAGTAATAATCATTTGATTAATGGGTTGCGTGGTGGTTTTTGCATATGCATGTTTGCGATAATTACTCCACATTTCCCGTGCCCACTAATTACTGCCTTGACTATTTACTGCGTGACAGGTGTAACTATGCTGGTTTTACTTCCAAAAAGAGCCGTTGAGTGGAAAGAGTATACATATTAGAGATAAAAGATTATACAAATCTTTTACCTTCTCTCTTACTTTATCTCTTATTTCCTTTACTCTCTCTCTCTCTCTCTCTCTCTCTCTCTCTCTCTCTCTCTTTCTCTCTATTTTATGACGGACTTTCTTACAGGCATTTTATCGAACACTCTATACACACACAACTTTTCACTTAATTTTCACATAAATGGCACCTAAGGATCTTATCTATGATGGAGCCAAGTTTGTCCCCAACAACTATATGGCTATTCTCAACAAGGACGAGGCTCCTTCAGAACTTCACTTCATTCAATATTTTCTCGCTCGAAGTGAAATTAGGTATGCTCTGACCCAACCACAGGCTCTCTCAGGCAAGCAAATTCTGGAGTTTTGGAGGTTTGGAGTCTATGATAATGGTGGTGAAAGTGGGTCCCCAAGCATCATTTTTACAACAGGGGAGGATGAGCACTTGGTAACCTTGTCAACTGTTCGACAAGCATTGAATCTGCTAAAAAACTATCTTATAATTCATAAGTTGGGGAGCCAGTTCTTCAAAATATGATGGCAAATCTTGGCTGTGAGAAGTCTTTGTCCAAGCTGGGACAACTGAAGAGGCCCTACATCAGGAGGGAGTGGAGCTTCTTTTTTTATTGTATTACCAAAGCCTTTGCCAACAAATGCTGCAATTTTGATGTTATTCTAATCATGAGTCGGTAAATCGGGTATGCTCTTCTTAATCAAACTCATTTTGATTATGCTAGTTTTGTGCTAGGGTTTATAGGTGATAGGATGAAAGAAGATCGTAACATAGTATATTTTACTAGATTCTCTCAGCTTATATATAGTTTATGTTGTCCTGATACACCTCAAACCTTTAGTGAGTTAATTGAACCCTTTAAACTTCACAAAAGGGCTTTCACAGACTTATTATCTGCTGATAATAAGAAGGATATACTAAGACCCCTCTAAATTCCCCAATCTGTCAAACAATTCTTAGTAAATTCTGAGCCTCACACATACACAGCAATATATCCTGATGTTGCACCTACACAGCCTACTACTTCTCAACCTTCACCAACCCAGCCTTCCAATACTCAACTAGCACAATCCTCTCAACTACAACCATCAGCACCTAATATCAGAACCTCGCCTCTCAAGTCCAAATCTAAACCATACTCTGGTACATCTAAACAAGTGCCAGTTGTGAAATCTGCTACACCATCTAGGCCCAAAACCAAAAGAACTATATCTGTGCCTAAATCTCCACCAAGGAGAAAAAGAAAATTGATTCTGAGTGATGAATCTGATGAGGATGAATAAGTCCAGGTTCCTGCATCAGAATCTGTGACATTAGAAGATGAAGAGTCAACTCTTCAGAAGGAGAAAGCAGTTGAAGTTTCTACCATTCAGAAAAGAAAGAGGTCTTCACATTCTGATACAGATCATGTCACCCCTCTATCTAGAAAATCAATATCAAGGAAGACTAGAGCAGGTGTGCATATTGCACAAACTCAATCTGAGGATACTGAAGATGCTGAGGAAGGGGATCAGGAATCCCTGATCTCATTAGAACCTATTGTGATTGAAGCCCTCCCAGCAGCTCAAGAAGTTTTGATTCAGGAATCTGAAATTCCTGAAGTCCACAGATCAGAACTTGTACAAGAATCTGTGATTTCTCCACCTCACTCTCCATTCAAAGAAACTGCCTCAGTTGAAGATTCAGAGTTAAGTCTTGAAATTGACATTCACAGGTTGAATATTCCAACTGTTTTGTATCTGGAAGCACCACCAGCAAAAGAGTCAACTCCACCTGTTTCTCCAATACTAAATGCTGAAATTCCTACTACACCAATTCTGGATTTGGAACCTGAAGATCAGAATTTGGAAACAGATGAAGTTGCTCCAGAATCTCCTTCAGTTACACACACTCTGGTGTTATCAGAAGATGATGAGATTTTATCAAATTCTGGAGACAGTGCTCCGGTCAATGCTCCAATTCTTGGAAAGGAGGCACTGTTTAAATTTGATGAAGAAGATGCTCTTGTTCCTTGGGAGGACACTCACAGAGGAGTTGAATGGACAAAGAAGTGAAATGAACCTGACTTTATTCTCAGCCCAACTGTTCTGACAGATCATGTTGTAAAAGCTGATGAGTTGCTGATAAATTTTGACTTCAAAACACTACTTAAAGTCACTGCTCTCAGTACTAAAATTCTTCAAGGTCTACACTCCAAGACTCATGCAAAGGTTGATAAACTTCAGGAAACAGCTGATAAGCTAGACATGATGCTCAAACTAGACATGAAGAGGTTTATCAGACCAATTCAAGAAAAAATGGATGTTATTGAGCTTGTTCAAGACAAGCAGCAGGCCCCACTGGATGAGGTCTTACAAAATCAAGCTGCTCAACAGACTCAGTTAAATGAGATCCAATCTTCAGTGGAACTCCTTCTTTCTCTACTCATGACAGATGATGCCAAAAAGGGGGGAGAAGGTAGTTAAGTCCAAATGCTCAATTAGCAAGGCACTGAAGAAAAAGGATGATTCTAAAGATGACCAGGGAAACCCTAGCAAGGGCAAAGGTCAAAGTCAAGGAAAGCAAGTTAGCAAAATTCCTATTCAGAAAGTACCCGATAGTAAGATTTCTGATAAATCTACTATTCAAAGGAGTGATAAGGAAGGAAAGAAGACTTCAGCTACAGATCAAACTTTGCTGCTCACAAGTTCTGAAATTGAAGATCAAGTTCTGACAGCAAGTTCTGGTAATCAAATTCGGATGACAAAGTCTGATGTTCTTATTCAAGGTGGAAGTCAAGACTCGAAGAAATTCATGCAAACCTTAAAGTTCAGGGGAAAGAAGGCAAACTTCTTTTAAAAGGATTCTATGATTCAAGCCTTAGATGAGGAACTTGCAAAGAGACTGTTCCTTAAGGACAATCCAGAAGTGGATTTAGAGGAACTTAGAGAAGAAGAAGCAAGATTTAATGCTGAAAAGTCAAAACTACGGCCTAAAGCTTCTAATGCAAAGAAACCTCCCAAACCTAAGGAGAAAGGTATAGTAATTAGAGAAAGATCTGCCATAGAGATTCCTAGATCAAAGACTAGATCTCAAACTACTACTGATCCCAAAGACAAGGGAAAAGGAAAAGTTGGGGAGATAGTCAAGAAACAGAAGATGAAGATTCCTTAAATTCTGATGGATCCTGTATGCAAGATGGTTCAAGTCTTTGATGATACTGCTGCTGAAGATGAAACAGTTGAAACTCTGAAGCAAAAAAAGGATGACAGAAGAATCTAAGACAACCTCTAACATAGCTCAAATTGTTCAGAGTGAAGATATTTCAGAACAACAAGCTACAGATGAAACTGCAAATCCTGACCAATTCATCAAGACATCAACCTCTGACACTGCTCAAGTTGACATAGATAGCTTAACACTTGATCAGAAAAAGAAGCTGCTATGGAACAAAGCTACTCCAGTGGAACCTAAGACCAATCTAATGCTGAATCAGCTTGTATCTTTTGGGGTTAGACCTAAACAAGCTAAATACAAGTCTGGGTTAGGTTCTGACAAAGAAAAGAGACAAACATGAATAGAAGTTACTCTCAGAGATCCTTTCATTTTGACAGATAAACTATATGAAGAAATCAAACAAAAGCACCTTGACAAAGTGTTGTCTTCTCAAATTGTCATGGATACTCAAGATGAATCAGAAGATAAAGAAAAATTGATCCTGTTTCTCAATGATGGTGGAACTTACAGACTAGCAGATTCTGATATGCGAAAGAAGTCTGTCAAAGAGCTTCAACATATTCACTACCTTCTAGAAGTAAAATCTGATGTTACAAGAAGATGGTCGGATTATATTTTGAAGGCTATAAGAGATCTTCTCAGAATTTCTGGTGCAAAAGCTTCTGAATACATTCCAAAAATCACTGAAGATGATGGAAGGGAAGTTTTTATGAAGAAGAAGTCTGCTAAGATTGAAGTAATTTTGAAGGGAAAGTGTCAATGCTACAATGAAGACTCTACACATCCCAGAGTTATCAGACTTGGAGATGGGCTTGAAAGAACATCAATTGTTGTACTCAGAGCAGCCATTTATCAGATTGGTGATAATGAAGATGAAGAACTGATGCAAGTCAAAGCACAATTAGTTGAAGTTCTGAGAAATGCTGAGGACAAGCTGGTAACAGACTTTACAAGGAATCAATATGGATTCAGATTGATCCGGTGATATTGGTAAAGCTACATGTACTGTAAGTTGTATTTAGCTGTTTAAAATAATGTCTCATTGTATTTGTACTTAAATGTTTTTTACATCATCAAATCTGTTAACTTGTATATTTTTCATAATTTACAAGTTGGGGGAGATTGTTAGATATATTTGTAATATCATGTCTAATCTGATTTGTTTAGTTTCAGAACTTAGTATCAGAACTTAACTGGAAATCAGAATTTGCTGAAGACAGGAAGTTATCAGAACTTAAGGCGTTAGAACTTATATCATGATTTAAGTGCGGGTAAACTTCAGATAAGGAAAGCAACTGATTTACAGGAGAGGATCTGGATTAAACAAAAGAAGATATGTTTGGAGAGTTGTACAGCTAAAGGACTGCAGTAGATAATCTCTGATTGATGTATTCTAGGAAACAAAATCATTATCATATCAATTAGTAGTTATCTTGTAACTGTGTATTATATAAAAACAGATTAGGGTTTACATTATAAGTGTTATCATTGTCGAGAATATTATTCATTGTAACCCTAGCAGCTTTTAGTGATATCATACATCACTGAGAGAGTAGATTAAACCTACTGTAACAGAGTTTGATATATTGAATAAACTTGTTTTCTGTTACATACTTGTGTTTATAATCGAATTGATTGTAGATACTATATTCAACCCCCTTCTATAGTATCATTGAGGCCTAACACTTGCAAAAAAAAGCTTAGCAAAAAAAATGACTTGTCGAGAAGTCAATTTGACTTAACGAGAACTCAGTTCTCTATATACTTTTGATCTTTTTGATTCTGCCTTGTGCTAATTTTGCACATTGAAAATGCAAATCAACATTTAGACAGTTTTCTTAGAATTGAAAAATTCCAAGATAAATTTTGAATTTTGAAAAATAAATATACATAGATTTCTGAAATATTTATAGCTCATATTTTAGTTAATTTCTAGCTAAATCAAATTAATTTTGATTTACTAGAAATTAATCTGCTACAAAACATTAGCTGAGTTCTTACCTTTAGGATGAAGAATTTAGCATACCAATTTCAGCTACAAGTCTAGTGAAGGTTGCTTCATCCAAAGGTTTAGTAAAAATATCAGCTAATTGTTTTTCTGTCGGAACAAAAATAAGCTCAATGGTACCATTTGTAATATATTCTCTAATAAAATGGTACCTTACATCAATGTGCGTTGTTCTAGAATGATTAACTGGATTAGCCACAATAGATATAGCACTAGTATTATCACACATAATTAGGATTTTGTGTAACACTAGGCCATCCATTAAATGATTTCTAATCCAAAGCACTTGAGCACAACAACTTCCAGCAACTATGTTTTTAGCTTCAGCTGTGGAATTTGACACTGATTATTGTTTCTTGCTATACCAGGATACAAGTCTTTATCCAAGAAACTAAAAGCTTCCACTAGTGCTCTTTTTATTAACCCTGAATCCAGTAAAATCTGCATCTGTGTATCCAACACCTTCAAAACCTGTTCCCTTAGGATACCATAATCCCAAGTTTGGAGTCCCCTTTAGGTATCTGAAAATTCTCTTCACAACCATCAAATGTGATTCTTTTGGATTGGCTTGAAATCTTGCACACAAACATGTTACAAACATAATGTCTAGTCTAATAGCAGTTAAATACAACAAAGATCCAATCATTCTTTTATCACCTAAAATGTCTACACTTTTTTCTTTCTTATCTTCTTTCAACTTAGTAGCTGTACACATTGGTGTAGATGCAGGTGAACAATCAACCATGCCAAACTTCTTCAATTAATCCTTGACATAGTTAGTTTGGCTGATGAAAATCCCATTACTTCTTTAACTAACTTGAAGTCCTAGAAAGTAACAAGTTCTCCCATCACACTCATTTCATATTCACTCTGCATGAGCTTTGAGAATCTTTGACATAGCTTTTCATTAGTGGAACCAAATATGGTATCATCCACATAGATATGAATTAGGATCATATCATGACCATGCTGCTTGTAGAAGAGAGTCTTGTCAATTATACCTCTAGTGAATCCATTTTTGATCAAATATTATGACAGTGTGTCATACCAAGCTCTAGGTGCTTGCTTTAGTCCATAGAGAGCCTTGAGTAATTTGTATACAAAGTCTGGAAGTTCTGTATCTTCAAAGCCAGGTGGTTGTTGCACATAAACTTCTTCTTTCAACTCACCATTAAAGAAAGCACTCATTACATCCATTTAATACACTTTAAAATTTGAGTGTGCAGTAAATGCAAGAAAGATCCTTATTGCTTCAAGTCTTGCAACCAGAGCAAAGGTTTCATCATAATAAATTCCTTTCTCCTGTGAGTAGCCTTTTGCAACCAATCTTGATTTGTTTCTGGTGATAATTCCATTTTCATTCATTTTGTTCATGAACACCCACTTTGTTCAAATTACACTTCTGTTCTTTGGTGCCAGAACCACCTCCCAAACTTTATTTCTTTCAAACTGATTTAGCTCCTCTTGCATAACAGATATCTAATCAGGATCAAGTAGAGCTTCCTCAGTTTACTTAGGCTCAACTTGTAAAAGAAAATATGCATGAATACATTCATTTACAGT
Organism: Apium graveolens; assembly: GCF_009905375.1. Lineage (NCBI taxonomy): Eukaryota > Viridiplantae > Streptophyta > Magnoliopsida > Apiales > Apiaceae > Apium > Apium graveolens. The sequence goes on along the minus strand of NC_133647.1, from coordinate 153,061,630 downwards.
TGCACTTCTAGTCCTTACTCCAACAGTTGGATCACCAATAACTGGTTCTCTTGTGTGACTCATGTCCTATTTCCTGGTGTGAGTTTGGTGACTTCAGTTTTCTGTATTTTCTTCACCATTGGCATGAATTGCAGAATCTTCTTCTCCCCCCCCCCCCCCCCCGAGTTTGTGCTATAAAATTCAGGTGTTTGAGATGAGCTTCCATTTTCATGATTCACTTGTTCGGTTGATTCTTCATTCACTCTGTGATTTGTATTGACTTCAGCTTCATCCTCAGAATCACTATCAATGTTGAGATTTTCAAATTTCAGGGCTTCAGCTTCATTTTCATCAAGACATTCCAAGCCTGGACACTTGTCATTATCAAAAGTCACATCTGTTTTTTCCATAATTTTCTTTTGTTCAAGCACATATACTTTGTAGGCAGTTCTCTCTAATGAATATCCCAGAAAATTGCTTCAAAAACTTTAGAGTCAAATTTTCCTACATATTCAAAGTTGTCTTTTAAAATATAACACTTGCTTCCAAACACATGTCTTTTAAAGCCTATAGGATTTCTTTTAGATTAGATTGAGTAGGGTGATTTTCTAAGATTCTTGTTAATGAGATATATATTTTGAGTATAACAGGCAGTGTTGACAGCTTCTTCCCAAAAACTAGTTGGCAATTTGACATCTTGCAGCATTGTTCTAGAAGCTTCCACCAATGTTCTATTTTTCCTCTCAACAACACCATTTCGTTGAGGTGTCCAAGCTGCTGAGAATTCTTGAACAATCCCCCTGTCTTTGCATGTTAGATATATTTGATAATGTCATGTCTAATATGATTTGTGTTTAGTTTTCAGATCTTACTTAAACAGGACAAATCAGTACTTAACTGAATATCAGCACTTATACTGAAGTTAGAACTTAAGTTATCAGTACTTAAGGTTCAGGAGATATTTATCAGGAGATAATATCAGGACTTAAAGGAAACTTTCAGATAAGGAAGGCGGCTGATTGAAAAGAAAGAAGATCAAGACAAATGCAAGAAGAGATATGCATGAAGAAGGAATTCTATGAAGAGTAGAATACTTGGAAGAAAAGATATCTGATTGATATATTTTAGGAAGCAGAATTATATTCCATATCAATTAGCGATTATCTTGTAATTGTGTAATATATAAACACAGACATAGGGTTTACACTATAAGTGTTATCATTATCGAGAATATTATTCATTGTAACCCTAGCAGCTCTCGTGATATTTTGTTCATCACTGAGAGAGGATAGTTCTACATTGTAACAGAGTTTAATAAAGTTTGTTTTCTGTTACTTGTGTTCTTTAAATTCGATTTGATTGTGCTATACACTGTATTCAACCCCCTTCTACAGTGTGTGTGACCTAAAAAGTGATATCAGAGCCTATCTGTTAACACACAAACAGTTTAAGATCCAAAAACAATCATGTCTGAAGCAGAAACTCCAACCAAGCCTACCAAAACTGAAGAACCTCCAAAGACTCAAATCCATAGTCGATATGAGGCTATTAGAGTTCCCATACTGAAAACATCTGAATATCCCATATGGAAGGTGAGGATGACTATGTTTCTGGAAGCTACAGATCCAGAATATCTTGATAGAATCAATGAAGGACCTCACAAGCCAACAAAACTCGCTGTTATAGTTGCAGGTGAAGCAGCAAAGTCTGTACCAAAGGAGAAGAGTGATTACACTGCTGAAGATATCGCATCAATTGCTAAGGATGCTAAGGTACGACACTTGCTGCATAGTGCCATTGATAATGTAATGTCAAACAGGGTAATTAACTGCAAGAGTGCAAAGGAGATATGGGATGCCTTGGAGACAAGATGCCAGGTAACCGATTCGATTAAGAAGAACAAGAAGACTATACTCACTCAAGAGTATGAACACTTTGACTCATCCTAATGAGTCATTGACTGATTTATATGACAGATCTGTCAAACTCTTGAATGATTTGTCACTAGTTGATAAGGAGTATGATCTTGAAGATTCAAATCTTAAATTCCTGTTAGCTCTTCCTAAAAGTTGGGATTTGAAGGCCACAATTATAAGAGATAACTATAATCTTGAAGAAACAACTCTTGATGAAATTTATGGGATGCTCAAGACTCATGAACTTGAGATGGAACAAAGAAGCAAGAGGAAAGGAGGAAAGTCAAGAACAGTTGCTCTTAAGGCTGAGGAAGAATCCCCCAAGACAGCTACCTCAAGGAAAGGCAAGGGAAAAGCGCTCATCACAAAGTCTGATACTGAGTCATCAAGTTCTGATAGTGATGATGACTCAGAAACTGAAAGCTTTCCTGAGATGGATGCTGATGAAGAGATGATGAAGCTGTGTGCTCTTATGGTGAAGGAATCACAAGGATTGCATACAGAAAATTCAGGAAAGGAAAGAAGTTTTCCAGGAAAGGTGCAAGTTCTGACAAGAAGAATTTCAGAAAATTTGAAGGCAAAGGAGGGAAGTCTGACAGAGGAGATTACACAAATATCAAATGCTACAACTGTGGTGAGAAATGCCACATATCTCCTGATTGCAAGAAAATAAAGAGTGATAAAGGCAAGGCTCTTGTCACAAAGAAGAAAAGCTGGAAAGACACTTCAGATTCTGAAAGTGAGGTGAACTATGTCTTGATGGCAAATGCTGATAGCAGTTCTGAAGCAGGAAAAGACAACTGAAGTTAACGTAGGCTTAATGACAAAGAAGTAGCTTAAGCATAAGCTGAAAGATGTTAAGAATGTAAACAAGGTAAAGTCACCTAGGAAAAATAGGAATGGAAAGGAAGGTGTGAATAAAAGCAATGATTATAAGCCTGTTCCTAATGCCCCTAGAAAAATATGTCATAACTGTGGAAGTTCTAACCATATGGCTTCTTTTTGCAGGAAAAATAAGAACATAAACTCCTTACCTTCAAAGTCAGGAGTTAAGAGTCAGTCTGTTAGATATAGGCCACAAAATCCTTGTTTTCATTGTGGTAGTTTATGGCATTCCATTTATACTTGTAAGGAATATCATAGTTTGTACTATGATTATTATCAAATAAAACCTTCTTTAAAGAAAGTTAGCATTGTTCCTTCTAGTGTAAGTTCTGATACAAAGTCTAATAGTGTAAATGCTGATAAGAAAAATGTTAACATAAACTTTGATGTTAAATCCGCTGCAAATGTTAACAAACTTAATAAGGCCAAAGGATCTAAGCAAGTCTGGGTCCTTAAAACTAATCATTAATGGTCTTTGTGATTGCAGGGCAACAGGAAAATATCCTAGTTCTGGACAGTGGATGTTTAGGACATATGACTGGCAATAAAGCCCTGCTATCAGACTTTATGGAGAAAGCTGGCCCAAGTGTTTCTTATGGAGATGGCAACATTGGAAAAACACTGGGATATGGCAATATCAATCTTGGGAATGTCATCATTAAAGAAGTAGCTCTGGTCTCAGGACTTAAACACAATTTGCTGAGTGTTAGTCAAATCTGTGACAGAGGTTATCATGTGGATTTCTTTAAAGAACACTGTGAAGTTGTAAGCAAATCTACAGGCAAAGTTGTTCTGAAAGGATACAGGCATGGTAACATTTATGAAGCCAAGCTCTCAACAAGTACTGATGGTTCTGCAATCTGTCTGTTGAGTAGAGCATCAATTGAAGAAAGCTGGGATTGGCACAAGAAACTCTCTCATTTAAATTTCAACAATATAAATGAATTTGTCAAGAAAGATCTTGTGAGAGGACTGCCAAAATCAGTATTTGCTCCTGATGGCCTTTGTGATTCATGTCAGAAGGCAAAACAAAGAAAATCTTCATTCAAGAGCAAGACTGAATCATCAATTATTGAGCCGTATCACCTACTACATGTAGATCTATTTGGTCTAGTGAATGTCATGTCTATTACAAAGAAGAAATATGCTGTGGTCATAGTGGATGAGTTCACCAGATACACATGGGTGTATTTCTTGCACACAAAAAGTAAAACTGCATCTATCTTGATTGATCATGTCAAGCAACTAGATAAATTGGTCAAAGATTCTGTGAAGATCATAAGAAGTGATAATGACACTGAGTTCAAGAATTTGATTATGGAAGAGTTTTGCAAAGACTATGGAATAAAGCAGGAATTTTCTGCTCGTGGAACTCCACAGCAAAATAGAGTTGTTGAAAGAAAGAATAGAACTCTTATTGAAGCTGCACGAACTATGCTTGATGAAGCAAAGCTACCAACCTATTTTTGGGCTGAAGCTGTGCAGACTGCTTGTTTTACTCAGAATGCAACACTCATTAACAAGCATGGAAAGACACCATATGAGATGGTGAAGAAAAAGAAGCCAAATCTGAAGTATTTTCATGTATTTGGATGCAAGTGTTTTGTTCTTAAGACTCACCTTGAACAACTATCCAAATTTGATTTAAAAGCTGATGAAGGAATTTTTGTTGGATATCCACTTTCCACAAAAGCCTTCTGAGTCTACAATTTAAGAACAAGGGTTGTCATGGAATCTATCAATGTCTCCTTTGATGATAAGAAGATTACTGGACTTAAAGATTTCAATGATCATGATCAGCTGAGATTTGAAAATGAAGACTTAAATTCTGATACTGAAAATTCTGACAGTCTAAATCCTGATACTGCAAACTCTGATGGATTAAACTCTGATGTTATTGAAACTGTGGTGACTACGCCAAAGGAAGATGCACCTGTGCAGGGGGAGCATACTGAAGATTCAACCACAGCTCAAGAAGCATCAGAACATACAACTGGCTCTTCAAGTTCTGATTCATCAAGTTCTGATAAGCCAAGATCGGATAGTTCTGATAACTTAAATTCTGAAGGATCCAACTCAGAGAGCATAGTTTCAGGGGGAGCATCAGAAAATGTTGATGAAGATAGCATAGATCATGGGGGAGCATCCAGTTCTAGAGAAAACCTTCCATTTGCAAGGAAGTGGACTAAATCATATACACATGACTTAATTATTGAAAATCCTGATGCAGGTGTCAGAACTAGAACAGCTACTTTAAATGAATGTCTCTATAATTCTTTTCTTTCTCAGAATGAACCAAAGAAAGTGGAAGAAGCTCTTCAAGATGCTGATTGGGTGCAAGCAATGCAGGAGGAGTTAAATGAATTTGAAAGAAATAAAGTCTGAACCCTAGTGCCAAGACCAAATAACAGATCTGTTGTTGGTACAAAGTGGGTGTTCAGAAGCAAAACTGATAGTGATGGAATTATTACAAGGAATAAATCAAGACTGGTTGTAAAATGATATTCTCAACAGGAGGGAATTGATTATGATGAAACATTTGCACCATTGCTAGATTGGAAGCCATAAGGATATTTTTTGCTTATGCTGCTCACAAAAAGTTTACTGTCTTTCAAATGGATGTAAAAAGTGCTTTTCTTAATGGAGAATTGGAAGAGGAAGTATATGTTGAACAACCTCCAGGCTTTGTAGATTCAAAATTTCCAAATCATGTCTATAGGCTTGATAAAGCACTTTATGGCCTTAAGCAAGCTCCAAGAGCATGGTATGAGACTTTAGCTCAGTTTCTTCTGGAAAGTGGATTTAATAGAGGAACTATTGACAAAACACTGTTCTACCTCAACCATGGAAAGGACTTGCTTTTGGTACAGATATATGTTGATGATATCATTTTTGGTTCTACAAATGACAGACTTTGCAAGAAGTTTGCCAAACTGATGCAGTCAAAATATCAAATGAGTATGATGGGGGAACTTAGCTATTTTTTGGGCCTTCAAATCAAGCAGAATGAAGAAAGTACTTTTATTTGTCAATCCAAGTATACCAGAAATTTGCTGAAGAAATTTGGAATGCAAGATTGTTCAAGTGCATCCACTCCCATGGCCACTGCAACAAAATTGGATAAGGATATTGGTATATCAATAGATATTACTGATTACAGAGGTATGATTGGCTCTCTACTCTATCTAACTGCTAGTAGACCTGATATCATGTATGCTACCTGTCTTTGTGCAAGATTTCAAGCAGATCCAAGAGAACCTCACTTAACAGCTGTGAAAAGAATTTTCAAGTATCTTAAGGGAACAGCTGATCTGGGATTGTGGTATCCCAGAGAATCAGATTTTAAACTAATAGGTTACTCAGATGCAGATTTTGCAGGATGCAAAATTGACAGGAAAAGCACAAGTGGAAGCTGCCAATTTCTTGGAGGCAGATTGGTTTCTTGGTTTAGCAAGAAACAAAAGTCAATTTCCACATCAACTGCAGAAGCAGAGTACATTGCTGCAGGAAGCTGTTGTGCACAGATTCTTTGGATGAAGAATCAGTTACTGGATTATGGGTTAACATATTTTAAAATCCCTATTTACTGTGATAATCAAAGTGCTATTGCTATGACAGGTAATCCAGTTCAACACTCTATGACAAAGCACATCAGCATTAGGTACCACTTCATAAGGGAACATGTGGATGAATGTACAGTGGAATTGCACTTTGTTCCAACAGATCAATAACTAGCAGATATCTTCACAAAACCACTGTGTGAAGCTACTTTTACAAGATTGGTAAATGAACTTGGAATGGTTTCAGGTTATTTCTCTAAATCTGCTTTATTTTTGTTCTGATGCATCAGATTTTATGATCAGTATTTACAGATATTACTATCTTTTTGTATTCTGTGCTTAATTGAAAATTGTTTAAGTACTGATTGTTGTCTGATGTGAATTTCTAAACTCTGATAGTGAGATGAATGTTTCTGTGACCATTCAATCCAATGAGGATAACAATGCTAGATGCTGACCTAGTAGTCTTTAATATACTAAAGATCCCATGTTTGAAGTAATTGTTTATGTGGAAATCTCTTAACACAAGCAAATTCTGATACTGAGCTTAGTTGAAGTTTACTTTGTGTATCTCATTACTAAGTCACAAACTGGAATAGTGCTTCTTATCTGTTAAGTTCTGATGTTAGTAAATTGATGGATGTACTAAGTGCTGATAAACCTCACTTATCAAAAGAAAAGAAAGAGAAATTAAAATCAGGTACTCCTTTGAGATCTAGAGTAAAAACTGTGGAAGGGAAGACCCAAGTGCATTGCTGGTATTAAGTAATATGCGTCAAAAAATCAAAATAAATATTTTTCTTGGTGACTTTTTACACTCTATGATTACTGGAGAAATACTCTAATAATAGCATAAATTCTGATAAGCAGTCGTGACTCACTTACACTGAGAAGCCACTGTAAAAAGGAATTTCAAAAGATGCATAAAATGAGCACAAAACAGTTGAGGTGGACTCATGCATGAACTCATTCTAAAGACTTCAGAATCATGACAGATTTTGAGCAAAGTTCTTAGTTATGCCTTATTTCTAAGATGTACTGAAGTGAATCAGACTTTAATCTTTATCTGATATTAAGCTTATTGCACACACATACACTCCATATGAATGATGAAAATTACTGTGGTGATAAATGTTCTTTTAGGTGAACAGTTTAAGTGTCAGTTACATAAATTCTGAGGATAAGTTCTGATGGAAGTTCTGATGATTAAGTTTTGAAGAAATGAAATCAAAATTTGTGTGAAGAATTACAGAAATAGGCATTCACTTTTCGAGTTAAGAAATCATGTTCTGATGACTGTTAAGTTCTGATATAAGTCTAAGTTTTGATATTAAACTCTGATTCTTTACTTGACTTATTTGTGATTAAAATCTGAAACAGTCTTATTTAAAATCAGAATATGTTTGGGTGAGATATTAACAGTCAACATAATTTGGGTTAGTGGTACTTGTCTATGCACAATAATTTTTACTTGTTTCGTGTGCGCATTAAATCCTGTTTTAAACTTCCAATGGCTATTATTATTCTCGTCAGTCTAGGGAGATGAGGTAGAATTATTTCTACCTATAACCATTCAATTTTCCTTGCGTCTCTTAATATTCTATTGGTTATATAAACCAAGGCCTCATTCCAGCCAACACATCTCTCATTTTCTCTCAAACTCATTTTTTTACTCATCACAAACATGGTTCATTTCAACTTAGTTCTGAACTATGACTCTTTCACTATCAATTTGAGGTGTACTAAATGGCAGCAGAAATGGCATATCACTGCCATTCCTGATGAAATCTGGGACTCAGTTCCCCAAGAGGTTCTCACAGACCTCTTGTTCTTCTACATGGACTATCATCGCCATCTTGAGCGTCTGGAAGAGGAACGGAGAGAAGCTCTCCGACAGCAGGAGCGAATTATTCGTCTTACTGTTCTTTTTGTTGAGAGTAGGAAGAATAAATAATTGCAGCTATCTATTTCTCTTCACCATCAGCTTTGTCTGGCTTCTTAGCTTAGGACTAAAGCTGTTGATGTTAGGATTTGTAGCTTAGGATAATCTTGTAATTTTAAGCATATAATTTAAATTTCATGAAATGTATTTGCTCAATATATTAATGAAATTTTATCTTTATGCAAGATTTTGTCTCTGAGTCATTTGATATTCTGATAACATTTTAAATCCTGACACTAACCATATTCTGATGACCTTTTTAGCTCTGAAACAAATCAAGTTTTGATTCTGACGTGGCAGTATTTGTTTACTTGGTTTATTAATGGTCATTCTCTCATTGGTCATAATTTTACAGAATATTGGTAAGGCAGTAATAAAACTTTATTAAGTGGGAACAATTTTAAAATTTAAAATAAAACTGAACGACCTTGATTAATGGGATTACTTGGTAAGTGGAACGGTTTTTCCTTGAAAAACTGCATGTGATAAGTAATGATTACTGAATACCCGTACCCATCAATTATCTTTTACTGCTGCATGTCTGACAGGTGTCTCAACGGTTACTTTTTCTACTGTGTATAAGTAAAAGGGAGAAAAGATTGTAAAATCTTTTATTTACTTTCATATTTTATCTCTTTCTTTTTACCTTTATTCTCTCTCATCTACTGATGATTTTTCATACAGACATTTTCTCAAACACCTTCTAGGTAATTTTCTTTCTCACGAATTCTCATGGCACCCAAGGACATAATTTTTGATGGAGCTACATTTGTTCCTAATAACTTCTCTGCTATTCTTAGCAAGTCAGAAGCCCCATCTGAACTTCACTTCATTCAGGACTTTCTTGCTAGTTCTGATATTGGGTATGCTCTGACTGAACCCGAAGTAGTCTCTGGTACTCAAGTCCTGGAGTTCTGGAGAAGCGGTGTATATGATGATGGTGGTGCTCAAGGGTCCCCAAGTATTATTTTTTCATCAGGGGAGGATGAGTATGTTGTGACATTGTCCACGGTTCGACAAGCACTGCAGCTACCTGAGAACTGTGTCTATTCTACTGTTGAAGATCCAGTTCTTCAAAACATGATGGGCAGTCTGGGATATGAGAGGACATTGGCAAAGCTGGGCCAGTTGAGGAGATCTTTCATAAGGAGGGAATGGAGTTTCTTCTTTGATTGTATAACTAAAGCTTTTGCAAACAAATGTTCCAATTTTGATGCAATTCCCATATTCAGCCAACAAATCGGGTATGCTCTCATAAATCAAACTGATTTTGACTATGCAAGTGTTGTCTTAGGTTTTATTGGGGACAGAATGAATGAAGATTGATCTACTGTCTATTTTGCTAGATTCTGTCAGCTTATCTATAGTTTCTGTTGTGATAATAAGCCTCGAAATGCTAGTGAACTAATTTCATCATTCAGAATAGCTAAAAGAGCTTTTACTGACTTATTATCTACTGATAATAAGAAGGCTGTGTTAAGACCCCTCTTAATTTCTTTATCTGTCAAATAAGCCTTAATAACCTATGATCCAGTTAAGTACACTGCACTATATCCTGATGTTCAACCATCTGAACCTCATCCATCAGCACCTACCACCTCTTCTCAACCACCACAAACTTCTCAACCTCAACCTTCAGATCCAACAGTGCAGCCTTCATCTTCCAAAACTAAGAAGACTAAGAAACCACCTCAGACACAACAGAAGAGAAGGAGATTTATTCTGCGAGATGAATCAGATGCTGAGAAACAGGTTCCTGTATCAGAATCTGTTGCAAGAGAAGCTGAGAAGGTATCTTCTCAGGAGGATGTTGATATTGGGAGTTCTAGGCCCCTAAAAAGGCTTAGAAAGTGTAATTCTGATGATACAGCTCCTAAAGTCACCTTAAAAGCTAAAAGATTCAAAACATTGGCAAAAAGGCCTGAAGATTCTGGTAAAGGAATGGAAGCAGCAGCTAAGGAAGGGGATCAGGAATCTCTGATCTCACAAGACTCTGTTGAAGCTCACAATTCTCCTAGTGCTGATCCAGACCCTCATGCAACTCATCATTCTCCACTACATGAGCCAGAAACTACTCACATTCCTACACCTCCAGTATCTCCAGTACATGCTGATAACCAGGGGCCAAGTGATGAAATTGACATACATAACTTGGAAGTGCCTCAGGTTTTGTATCTAGAAGCTCCATCAACTCAAGTCACTCCACCAACAACACCAATTCCTGATGCTGATTTTAATCCAGAATTGCCTACAACACCTTCTCTGCATCTAGATACTGAAGATCCGATTTTAGGCGAGCATCAGAATATGGATGTTGATCAGAACTTAGTTGGAGATCAGCCCTTAGAGGATGATGTTGAAGCCTCCATAGCTTCTCATAATGTTCTTTTATCAGAGGATGCTGAAGATGTTGCCTCTGTAAGTTCTGATACTGCAAATATTGATGTACTGGTAATGCTGCTATAAATTTAGATGCTGATGCAGCTGGTCCTTCTGGACATGCACCTCTACAAGCTCCTTCAAAAGCTGAGATAGTCAAAAAGTTTGTTACAGAGGAAGCACCAGTACCTTGGAGTGAAACTCCTAGAGGACAGGAGTGGACTAAGGAGTGGAACACAGTTACTTTTGTCCCTACTGAAAAGATTCTTGATGATCACTTGGAAAAAACTGATGAGATGCTAGTCAATGATGATTTCAAGACACAGCTAAGAGTTACTGCACTTAGTACAAGGCACCTTCAAGGTCAACACTCTGTAACTCAGGCCAAGGTGGACAAGATTCAAGAAACCTTAAATCAGCAAGATACAGTTGTCAAGTTGGACAAGAAAAGGTTTTTCAAACCTTCCTTTGACAAAATTACCAACATTGAGCAAATCCAAGAGAAGCAACAGTCTCAGATTGATGAAATTTTGAAAAATCAAGCTTCTCAGCAATCTCAACTCAATGAGATCCAATCCTCAGTGGAATTACTTCTCTCTCTTCTTTTACCTGCTGATGCCAAAAAGGGGGAGAAAGTAATTAAGTCCAAATGCAAATCTGTTAAGACACTAAAGAAAAAGGATGATGGTAATGACCCGGGAAATTCTGGAATGGGTGGAGGTCATGGTCAAGGTGGAGGTCTCTCATCAAGTAGAACTGGAACTACAAGTCATAGAACAAGTTCTGATACTGGGAGAAGAATAACTTCTAATACTGGTAAAAGGATAAGTTCTGATGAACTGTTGGAACTTGATGAAGAAATTTCAAGACAGTTATTTCTGAAAGAAAATCCAGGAATTGCCTTTGAGAGTCTAATGGAAGAAGAAGCTAGACTTAAGTTAGAAAAAGTCAACTTCAAATCTGAAGCTTCTGTTGTTAAAAAGAAACTTCCTACAGCTAAAGGCATTGTGATAAAAGAAAGGACAAATCCTGTGGCAACTAAAGCCAAATCGCAATTGCAGATAGATCCAAGGTCCAAGGGAAAAGAAAAAGTTGGTGAACCTGTAAAGGTTTATGTGCCTCCTATGGATGAAGAAATTTCTGATGAAGATGCTAATCTTACTCTGACTTCAAGGAAGATTTCTAAGACAACCTCTGACATGGCTCAAGTTGGTCAGAGTCAAGATATAGTTAGTTCTGATATAACAATGAAGCAAGCAACCTCTGACATAGCTCAAGTTGTCTTGATATCAGAAGATAAGTCAAAGAAAACATCTGACATTGCTCATGTTAAATCCTCAAAGTTACTCCTACCAGGATTCACTAAAGCCAAAAAGATTCAACCTTTGAAGATTGCAGCAAGTGGTTTTGAAGCAAGAGTGGTTACTGGAAAGGAAGCAAGAGATAAATATGGATTGGGTAGTGCTGATGAAAGAAGAGTGCAAAACACAACCAATGATCCAACTTCCTTAAGTGAACCAGGTATTGGAGCAACTCCTGAAAGATTGAATCAACTTGAATCTGTACAGATGGTCTACCATACCTTCTTGAAAGAACACATCTTGTTATATTTCATGACAGATGGAAGGGTTTACCATATAAGGGAAAATGCTATACCACTGAAGTATTTTGAGGAATTAGAACATGTTTTATTCTTACTTCAAGTGAATGACAGATTAACAGAAAGTGCTGCAAATTATTTGAAGACTCAAATTCAGAGATAGAAGAAGCTTTATTCTGTGAAGTCTGACAGCACATACTGTCCCAAGTACAGAGATCACAAGGGTGATATTGTTGATATGAAGCCTAATACTGCAAAGATCAGAACATATCTTGGTATTAAGGGACTTGAATTCAATCTAGAGTCTGACAAAGCCTATGTCATAAGACTAGATCAGGAGTTCAGAAAAGCAAAAATTAATGATCTCAGATATGCTATCTTCCAAACTGGTAAAGATACTGCAGAGCTTAAAGATGCTAAAAGGAGGATGATTGATGAACTCAGATATGCTGAGAGATGTTTGTTAAAGAACTATCTCAGAACAACTCCTGACATCGAAGAGATCAGAAAGTGAAGCCAAGTCAAGATCTACAACTGCTCAAATTATGATATGTATACAGACTGAAGTTGTTATCAGAAGTTAAAGTTGGTAAAGCTTTAAGGACTGTAAGTTGTAGTTATCTAGTCAAATTTTTATGCATTTGTACTTAATGTTTTTGACATCATCAAATATCTGTTGAACTTGTATATTATACTAATTTACAAGTTAGGGGAGATTGTTAGATATATTTGATAATGTCATGTCTAATATGATTTGTGTTTAGTTTTCAGATCTTACTTAAACAGGACAAATCAGTACTTAACTGAATATCAGCACTTATACTGAAGTCAGAACTTAAGTTATCAGTACTTAAGCTTCAGGAGATATTTATCAGGAGATAATATCAGGACTTAAAGGAAACTTTCAGATAAGGAAGGCGGCTGATTGAAATGAAAGAAGATCAAGACAAACGCAAGAAGAGATATGCATGAAGAAGAAATTCTACGAAGAGTAGAATACTTGGAAGAAAAGATATCTGATTGATATATTTTAGGAAGTAGAATTATATTCCATATCAATTAGCGATTATCTTGTAACTGTGTAATATATAAACACAGACATAGGGTTTACACTATAAGTGTTGTCATTATTGAGAATATTATTCATTGTAACCCTAGCAGCTCTCGTGATATTTTGTTCATTACTGAGATAGGACAGTTCTACATTGTCCAGAGTTTAATAAAGTTTGTTTTCTGTTACTTGTGTTCTTTAAATTTGATTTGATTGTGCTATACACTGTATTCAACCCCCTTCTACAGTGTATGTGACCTAACATTGCAGAATTCAGTTAAAATTACATTTCTGAATTCTGTGCCATTGTCACTCCTCAATCTTTTCACACAATTCTGATCTTCAGCCTGCTACTCAATCTTCTTGATGTGTTCAATTATGATGTGTGGAGTTTCATCTTTAGAATGCATAAATTCTACCCATGTGTACCTTGAGTAGTCATCCACCATCACAACTGCATACTTCTTTCTTGAAACTGATAGGACATTAACTGGTCCAAATAAGTCCATGTGAATGAGTTGCAAAGGTGCACTTATAAAATTCACAGTTTTACTCTTGGGACTTGATTTATTTATTTTTCCTTTTTGACAAGCCTCACAGACCTCATTATGAGCAAACTCCAAATTTGGCATGTCTCTCATTAACTCCTTTTTGACTAGAGTATTGATTGCCTTGTAATTCAAGTGAGAGAGCTTTTTATGCCATAACTTACTTTGTTCTTCAGAAGCCTTGGTGTAGAAGTAACAAATTCCATCCTCATTTGCTGAGTTGAAGTCTGCAATAAATAAGCTTCCTTTTCTTACTCCTTTCAAAGTAACTTCATTAGTCTTTTTGTTGATTATTAAGCATTATCCTTTGTCAAATTTAACATTAAATCCTCTATCAATGAATTGACTGACACTTAGGAGATTTACTTCCAACCCAGCAACCAATGCTACATCGTCAATGACAACATTTCCAGAAATCAATTTGCCATATCCCATTGTGAAACCTTTGCTGTTGTCTCCAAAAGTCACTAATGGGCCATCCATCTCCTCAAATTATGATAACAGGGCTATATCACCTGTCATATGTCTTGAGCATCCACTGTCTATGATCTATATGACTTTCTTCATTTTGCCCTGTACATAAAGAGGATTAAGTGTTTTTAGCTACCCAAGCAGTGTTGGGTAGTTTCTTCTTGTTAACCAAATGTGCAGAATTAGAATGAGTTGATTTAGAAAGAATAGTGTTCATTGCTTGATTTACACATTTCTTTTTAGCTGTAGATCCAATATTGATCTCTTTGAGGTCTACTCTCAGCTTGTGACAACTTGTCATTACTTTCATGTTGCAAGGAATGTAATCAAACTTATCACAGAAGGAATATGGATTTTCAGTCTTTGCTTCATTATATTTGCACGCTCCTAATCTTGGCTGAGTAACAACCTTTTTACAAAGGTGAGTTAGGTGATTTGTACAACCATATTTTTGACATTGTTTTCTAGGAGCATCAGCAACAAATGTAAAATTATTGCTTTTGTTTATCCTAATCTTTCCATTTATCTTTTTATTCTTCTTTCCTGCATTCTCAGTTTTAACCTCTTTGATTGGCTTCTTGGAGGTTTGATCATCCATGGGCTTCTTCTCAGCTTTAGAAGTTGGAGTTGTTTCTTTACATTTCTTTTCATTGTCCTCATCAGCAATTTCTTGCTTTATTATCAACTCTTCTTTACTGAAGTTTACTTCACATGCTTTGAACATAGGTGCACCAACCTTTTTCAGCATAGCTGGGACATCTTCACTTAAAGTTGCTTTTCATTTATCACCATAAACTTTCCTGTTGTTGTTCAATGCCTCATAATCCAAGCCAATAGCTATGTTAGCATATGGCTTGTTCTTCTCATGGTACTGACCAACTAACTGAGATGCATTTTTGAATGATTTCAGTTTCACTTCATTCTTCTCTAGCTTTTCCGTCAACACAGCTTCTATCTCAGTAGCACACTTAGCTTGTTCTTTAGATATTCATTTTCTTGCTTGACAGTTTCAAGCTCAACAAGCTGTAGTTCTAGATCTTATTTCTCAATATCAAGCTTCTCATTAGCTTTTGATAACCTACTGACCTCTTCAGTAGCTTTTACCAAGCTAGTATGGATATGGAACATTTAAATGCTTATATTTTCAACAGTCTCCTTATATTGACTAGCATTCAAATCAATAGTAGTAAGAGTTGGTACCTTTGTCTTTGATGATGATGACTCTCCTTGCTCCAAGGCCATGAGTGTATAGTTTCTAAACTCCTCATCTTCATCATTGTCAGAATCATCCCAACTTTTTCCTTCTGTAATATAAGCTTTGCCCTGTTGCTTTCTTAGAAGAGCTTCATACTTTACTTCCAATTCAAGATAAGCCTTGTCCTTTTTCACTTTCTCTGGCTTTCTATATTATGTGGCAAAATGGCCCAATTCATCACAATTGAAACACCTAATCTTTGACCTGTCAACAGATCCTATTTTGTAGCCACTTTTGCCACCAGAGTTGTACATTGCTTTTCCTTCCAGTTGTTGTCCTTGTTGGATGTTTGTCCCTTGTTTTTGAAAAACTTTGGCTTCTTTAATCTAATGTTAGAGAATTTCCTTGCTAAGTAAGCCATGGATTGATCTAACTCATCCAGTTCATATACGGTATAAAATTCATCCTCTTCAAGTTCAAGAATAACTTGCTTCTGTGGTTCCTCGTTCTTTTGCTCATTGCTTGAGACAACTGGAGTCTAGATTTCTTGTTCATCATCAGATGAATGGCTATCATTAACCACTAGAGCACTTGAACCATCAAAAATGTGCCCTTAACCAGCTCTTAAAGACTTTCTTTGAATTATTTCCAGTTTATAGGTTTTTAAGATACCATATAAAACCTCCAGTGTCATCCTGCTCAAGTCTCTCCCTTCTCTTATAGCTGAGATCTTCTGTTCTAAATGGTCAGGAAGGGTGAGCAAAAACTTCAAGTTAACGACATCAGCTTCATAGTATTTGTCATGAAGCTGCAAGTCATTAATCAGCTTATTGAATCTTTCAAAAACATCATTTATATAAGATACCAAAATTCTCCTTTGGTTTGACCTAACTTCCTTTGTTCCCTCACATATAATCTCTATCTTCTCCCAGATTTGTTTGGCTGTTTCATTGTTGATAATGTTATTGTACATTACATTATCAAGTGACTCTATTAAAATCAACTGCAAGCCACTGTCCAGGGAGACTTTCTCCTTTTCAGGTTCAGTATACTTTGAGGGATCTTTACGGGCATAATGAGCTGGAATGACCATATCTCCATCTGTAGATTTATCAACTCTTTTTATAGGGTAAAAGGACCATTTTTTGAGAATTTGAACATATAATGTGTTGGCCATATTTATAAACAACAACATTTTCTTTTTCCATAATGTGTAATTAGATCTGTCAAAGGCAGGAATCTTGATACTGCTAATCATCTGTGTATTCATTCTTCCAAGATCTTTGATCTATTTGCTTTCAAATTTTGCTCTGATACCACTTGTTAGGTAATGAATACAACACAGGGGGTGAATGTGTTTTGGATAATTTTAAGGCTTTTTGAATGTTTGTTAGTTGGTGAACAAAGCAGATTACAAATACAACAATATTATGTTAACTGCAAATAAACAGTGCACACAATATTTCAAAACTCACTTAATTTTGTATTAAATCAAGCTAGTATTTTTCTACAAATCCTGGGTTCTTTGTAAGTAAAGAACTCAGCTTCTTCCTTGAGAGAGTTACAAGAAATTTCAGATCTGTTTGATTCATTTTAAAAGCAAAGGACCAGTGTTTACTTTATAGATTAGTAAACACAGGTTTACACAACATGCAATAGAATGTACTAAACCCTAATTTAAGTTATCTCTAAAGCTTTCCATTTCTAGCTTAGTGTATCTTTGCAGATCCTGTGAATCTGTGACTTTTCTTTGTCAGTTAATCTTGGCCTTTGATCTTGTACTCTTCATGTTGTTTTTGTAGAGTTTTCAATCTAAATGATTAGATCATATGTTGATTGATAATCTTGAATATTTGACTTATCTGCATTCTATACTTGAGCTTCATATCGAGATCTCCAGTTTGATCTATAGAGAACTGACATCTCGATAAGTATAATGGCTTATCGAGACCTCTTAGTTCTCTATAAGTATTTTGACTTGTCGAGGTCTCTGAGTTCTCTATAAGTGAACTTGGCTTGTCGAGGGCTCCAAATTTCTGCATGTGAAAATGACTTGTCGATATTTCTGAGATCTCTATAAGCATATTGACTTATCGATATCTCCGAGATCTCAAATGAGATTTGATATCTCCAATCTTCATCTCTTTATTTTGTCTTGTCGATATCTCTGAGTTCTCTAATGTAGAAATAACTTTTCGATATCTCAGAGATCTCTATATACATTTTGACTTGTCGATATCTCTGAGATCTGTAATGATAATTTGACTTGTCGATATCTCCAATCTTTATGTCTTCATTTGGCTTGTCGATACCTCTGAGACTTCTCTATAAGCTATTTTTGGACTTCTCGATAAATCATTCTGGAGTTCTCGAATGACTTCTCTATATGACTTGATCTGTGACTTGTAGATATCTTGACTTAGAATATTTTTTCTAAAATAGATTTATTCAACTCCAAGCTTCTTCACAGTTTCTCTGAGGCATGATCTTCTTCCAGAGTTTATTCTTAGGCTTGAGACTATTTACAGAAAAATACTCCAGCCTAATCTTTGACATTTTTACAGACTCAAGTAATACAGTACAAAATACAAATTTAGATTATCATACAACTAATTCTCAAGGTTGTCAGTTTGACTTAGTCTTGTTATAGTACAGGCATGTCTTGCACAACAATGTCCCCCAATTTGTGAGAAGATTGCTTATCACAAATGCATGCCTGGTAACAAGACTAACCCCAAGTTACAATGAATAGATAAACATTACATACAAAATTGATAAATGTACACCTTTTCTACATTAAGTGATTACATGAGTTTAATAAACAATATTATGTTAACTGAAAATAAACAATACACACAATATTTCAAAACTCACTTAATTTTGTATTAAAATCAAGCTAGTAGTTTGCTACAAATCCTGGGTTCTTTGTAAGTAAAGAACTCAGCTTCTTCCTTGAGAGAGTTAAAAGAAATTTTAGATCTGTTTGATATATTTTATAAGCAAAGGACCAGTGTTTACTTTATAGATTAGTAAACACAGGTTTACACATCATGCAATAGAATATACTAAACCCTACTTTAAGTTATCTCTAAAGCTCTCCATTTCCGGCTTAGTGTATCTTTACAAATCCTGTGAATCTGTGACTTTCTTTTGTTAGTTAATCTTGGCCTTTGATCTTGTACTCTTCAAGCTGCTTTTATAGACTTTTCAATATAAATGATTAGATCGTTTGTTGATTGATAATCTTGAATATTTAACTTTTTTACATTCTGTACTTGAGCTTCATATCAAAATTTCTAGTTTGATCAATAGAGAACTGACATCCTGATAAGTATAATGGCTTGTCGAGATCTCTTAGTTCTCTATAAGTGTTTTGACTTGTCGAGGTCTCTGAGTTCTCTATAAGTGAACTTGGCTTGTCGAGGTCTCTAAATTTCTGCATGTGAAAATGACTTGTCGATATCTCTGAGATCTTTATAATCATATTGACTTATCGATATCTCCGAGATCTTTAATGAGATAATTGACTTGTCGATATCTCCAATCTTCATATCTTCATTTTGACTTGTCGACATCTCTGAGTTCTCTAATGCAAAAATAACTTGTCGATATCTCAGAGATCTCTATATACATTTTGACTTGTCGATATCTCTGAGATCTCTAATTTAATTTGACTTGTCGATATCTCCAATCTTCATGTCTTCATTTGGCTTGTCGATATCTCTGAGACTTCTGTATAAGCTGTGTTTGGACTTCTCGATAAGTCATTCTGGAGTTCTCGAATGACTTCTCTATATGACTTGATCTGTGACTTGTAGATATCTTGACTTAGAATATTTTTCCTAAAACAGATTTATTCAACTCCAAGCTTCTTCAGAGTTTCTCTGAGGCATGATCTTCTTGATCTTCTTCTAGAGTTTATTCATAGGCTTGTGATTATTTACATAATAATACTCCAGTCTAATCTTTGACATTTTTACAGACTCAAGTAATACTGTACAAAATACAAATTTAGATTATCAAACAACTGGTTCTTAGTGCTGTCACTTTGACTTAGTCTTGTTATAGTACAAGCATGTCTTGCACAACTGATTTTCGAGAATTGGGTCAGGCTTTTTTCTGGATCGGACTTTTTTCCGGATCGGATCGAATTTCGGTTTCGGATTTTTTGAACATCTCTAATCACAATAGTTCTCCCCGGGCCATCGAATTTTTCTATGCCACCTTTTTCGCAGTTGTTTTTGTTAAGTGTGCCCCTCCAGGCTCCAGACGCACAATCATGAGAATTGGTGTTTAGGTATACTAGCCTGTAACCCGTGCGATGCACGGACTGATTATAATATTTGTAGTTTTATTATTTTATTATAGTATAAATGTTTTTATTAAAGATAATATTTATATATTATTGAGATTTATTAAGTTAAAATATTTACGTATTATTTTATATGTATTATATTATTGAAAGATTCAAAATTTAGATAGTTAAAATTTTAAAAGGTCCTATTGCAATTTATATGTTGTTTCGTGGCACGGGTGCAAAGCCTATATAAAAGTGGGAGTCTTGAATAATAATGGTGTATGTGGATGATTTGGTATTGATTTTTTTAAATTTTTTCTTGATTTATTAATTATTTTATTATATTATAATTTGGATTATTAAAAATTAAATTTAGAAGTGTTTGGTTCCCTGGTAAGAAAGAAATTGAGTGTGATTAAAATTATGTTGGATAATAATTCATAATTTATTTTTTTAAGTAAATCATATTTACTTAAACTTTTTAGAAGGTATTAACTAACTTTTTAGGAAGGTGTTAACCAACCGAGCAAACGAAACCATGTTTCGCTTATAATAGTATAGTATAGATAGTATAGATAATAACAAATCTATTTATCCTCTTGTTATTACATAAAACAAAACTTCATCCGCTAAATTTTTTTGTCAAATCGAAATAAAGTTTTCGGGAAAAAAACTCGATAACTTATATTTCTTTACCAGCTTTTTTGTATTTAGTTATTTAACTTAATTAATTTTATATTTGTTTTTTAATAACCTTATTTTGTTATTTTATATACATTTACATTATTTTAAAAAATTAAACCAAATATAATCTTTTGGTCAGTACAATGAGCATGTCATGAGGTTAAAATAAAATTATTTTATATTAGGAGTTTTGACAAAATAAAATAAATCTCTAAAACAACTTTTCTAAAACTAATATAATATCAGCTTGATGGGTTAAACTAAAATTAATATATAATAAGGGTTTGGTCTAAAACAAAAAAAAACTATACAACTCTACTAAAACCGATATAGTATTAACTATACAACTCCATTAAAACCGATATAGTATTAGACGGTGGAAACAATGGGCTTAGCGGATTAAATTAAAATTAACATATATTATAAGCTTAGTGGATTAAAATAAAATAAATGTATGTAATTATAGGTCTGAACTAAAACAAAGTGGAAACCAAAATAACGATAATATATTTAGTTGGTCGACCAACTATCGCTTAACGACCTAAGTATTGAACAAAATAATATACATTATTCATCTGAACTAAAATAAAATTATACTATTGGTCGGAGTTGAAATAAGATTAAAAGCAAATTAAGTGTAATTAGTTGAATTTGCTTAGTATGTTTGGTTTGAGGCTAAATTAAATTAATAAATATTATTATTTCGACAGAAAAAATGCAATATTCAACCGGGTTAAAACAAAATTAAAATTAAAAGATAATTTTTTATTTTGTATAATGGTCTTGGGCTAAAATAGATGATATATATTATTCATCTGCATTAAAATAAAATTATTATTTAACTGAGCTAAAATAAAATTGAGAACAAACTAAATATAATTAGTTGGATTTGGTCGATAAAAATAATGCTGGATGTACGCTAAAACAAATTTTGTATAATTACCTATGTGCATACATTTATGTCAATAACATCCATACTATTTATTACAATAAAATTAGATATGATTATGTGATCGGTATATAACGTCGAGCTAAAATGAAATAATATATATTATTTATCCGCTCTAAAAAATTATAGAATTGATCCATAATAGGACAAAATTAAAATCAAAATGTAATTCGATTAGTTAAAACGAAATAATATATATTATTTATCCGAGTTGAAATAAAATTATACTATTAATTTGGCTTTAAACAAACTAAATATAATTAATTGAATATTTAAATAAAAATTATGATTAGATTAATTATAATAGTTATATATAAATTAGGCCAAAATTTGAATATTATCAACAATCTAACTAATTTAAAAATAAAAAAAATTGATTGAAACATAAGACCTACTTGATTGGACCGGGTATATATTTTTCTAAACACCGTGCCAGTTTATGAAAATATTTATTTTATACTTAATGATTAAAAAGAACTATTATAATATAATGAAATATATATAGATATATTAAGTTATATTTATTTGGACATATTGATATCTCTTTAAAAAATACAATGAACAAATATTCAAATAAATAAAATAATAATTGTATAAAACAATCGTGCATCGCACGAGTTTTAAGCTAGTATATAAAAAGCCAAGTACTCAAAGAGTCCCTTGTGATTTGTGAGAATGGACACCAAAATTTCATACCCTCCTTTCATTATTTTAAACTAGTTAATTAAGTCGCGTTTCTCGACATCGGTACAAGACTATTTCACAAAAATGACTCGAATAAAACTTATAATATTATATAATAATATAAATTAAATATATATAAACAATATAAGTAAATTATTTATAAAATTTTATAACACCAAGTTTTATCAAGAATTTTTAACCCGAGAGTCGTGATTTAGCAACAATATATGTATTTAACGAATTAACTCAAGCTAAAAATGCAGTTATTTTTGACAATCAGTAGCTAACAACACTACTATTTCATATATCTAAATAAATATGAAAATCTAATTAATGCGCACATTTAAATTATATAATTCACCTCCAACAAAAAAATTATATAATTCTGGTGATCCAACAGAAAGATAATACACGCTACTACAATTTAAATATGATTTTCAAAACCTAACATGATTGATAAGTTTGTAAATAATTTCAAGGCATGGAATATTTTTTGAGTATAAACATTACTAATTAAATAGTTAATTAACTATATAGCGGCAACATACAAATACCTATATTCTTATAATTCACGAAATCAGTTAAAGAGCAAACTCAAAAAATTAAAAAAAAATAATCCGAAGCAAAATAAAAATGAACATATCGTGGGCCGAATTTCTATACGACTTAACTCAATTCTAGAAGAATATCCTATATATGCACACAAAACTCCAAATTTAATTTCCTAAAACACTCGCACGCTTCCTTCCGATAATAACGAATCATATCCTTATTCAAAATAACTAAATATATCATTATTCAAAATAACTTGCATAAATGGAAAATGTTAAAAAGAAATTTTTTTAGAGAATATTAAGATACTTGCACAAAGATATCGATCTTCTAAAATACTTGTACACTTCTTTTCGATAATAACAAAATACATCCTTATTCAAATTAACTTGCACAAAAAGAAAAATGCGTTTTTTACGATAATAACAAAATATGTCCTTATTCAAAACAAAAGAATATACTAACATAATTTTTTTTAAAAATATTAAAAACTTGCACAATGATATTGATTTTCTGAAATACTTGCAAGCTTCTTTCCGAAAATAATGAAATATATCCTTATTCAAAGTAACTTGCACAAAGAAATTTTTTTAAAAGAAAAGTTTTAAAAAATATTAGGAAATTGTATTTTTAAATAATTATTAATTCAAAAAATTAAGAAAACTAGAAAAATAGAATGATATGATATGAGAGGCGCCACATAAATATATAAGTGTATTGATTTTAATCAATACCACATAATGTATATAAAAACTAGGCTACCAAACCGCATTTCGCAGCGTCCTTATAAACATGTTTTTATATATAATAAATAAAAAATTATTAGAATCCCTAGTTTGGTGTTGGTCATGCTGAATAATAACTTTGCAGAAGAGCCATCATGTTAGAAAAAAATGATGATATCAGTATATAAACTATCAGAGTTTTTTATCAGTATTTGATATCAGAATTTACTAAAGGCGACGTCATCAGTATCTGTGTATCAGTATTTGATGATCAGCATATGACGATCAATATTTAGTCACATCAGTAGATATCAAAGAAGGAAAGGGATTGCAGAATTCAAGGCAGTGAATGACTTTACTTATAGAAGAAATCATACATGGATATGTATTGGGATTCCTTATTGTAATAGAATAGAAGTCGTTATTGATTGTGTAACTGTACACTATATAAGCACAGATTAGGTTTACACTATATGTGTTACGAATTGTTATATCTTTCAGATAACCTAGCAGCTCTCAAGGATAATTGTTCATCCTTTGAGAGAGTACTTTGGTAATAGTTTTTATATGATTAATATAAAAACTGTTGATTCTGTTAAGTTTTATCGAAATGTTTGCATAAACTGTATTCACCTCCCTCTACAGTTGTATTACGGACCTAACGATTGATATCAGAGTTTGATGTTGATATAAAAACAGTTTAAGATATGAAAATCAATCTTTAATGGCAAACAAAGAACCACAACAGAATCCACTACCACCCCCAGCCATACCACAGATTAACAATAATATGAGTAGGTATGAGGCTATGAAGGTTCCAATACTAAATATAGATGAATATCCAATCTGGAAGGTTAAGATGGCCATGTGTTTGGAAACTACAGATCCTGAATATCTAAGCAGGATTTATGATGGTCCTCATAGGCCAATGAAGTTGACAGTAGAAGTTGTTGGTCAAGAAGAAAAGATGGTTGATAAACCAGAGAAGGACTATACTGCAGAGGATCTATCATCAATCATGAAAGATGCAAAAGTAAGACATATCTTGAACATCAGTCTTGATAGTGTTATGTCTAATAGGGTTATTGGATGTAAAATAACAAAGGAAATTTGGGATGCTTTAGAAGTAAAGTGTCAAGGTACAACTGTTATAAAAAAAACAGGAGGACATTACTTACTCAAGAATATGAGCACTTTGACTCAAGAGATAATGAGTCTTTAACTGAGATCTATGATAAATTTCAAAAGTTGTTGAATGACTTATTTCTTGCCAACAAGGAATATGACTTAGAGGACTCAAACTTGAAGTTTTTACTTGCACTTCCTGAAAAGTGGGACTTTAAGGTCACATCAATAAGGGATAATTATGAACTTGAGGAAATATCTCTAGATGAGATCTATGGCATGTTGGATATTTAACCAAATATGGAGCAAATGATCAAGAGAAAAGGATCAAAGTCTAGACCAATTACACTCAAAGTCGAAGAAAAACCTAAGGAAAAAGCTAGGAGAAAAGGTCACTCCAAAGGAAAAGCTATGATTGCAAAGTATGATACTGAGTCATCAAACTATGATGATGATTCAAACACTGATAGTGAATCAGATATTGATATTGATCATGACAAAAATAAAAAACATGGAACAAATGGTTGCTCTATTGGTTAAAAGCTTCAAGAAGTTGGTCTATAAAAACTTCAAGAAAGGGAAAAGGTTTTCCAAAAAGGGTTCCAGTTCCTCAAACTCTGATAAGAGGAATGATAGAAGAAATACTGATTGGAAGGAATTAAAGACTGGAAAATCTGACAAGTCAAAGGAAAGGTACTATAACTATGGTGGAATTGGATACTTTGTAGTTTTGCAGAAAACCAAAGGCTGAGAAGAAACAAGTTTTGATCACAAAGAAGAAAAATTGGAATGATTCATCAGATTCAGATGATGGTGTTAACTATCCCCTTATGGAAAATGCTGAAACTGAGGCTGAAACTGCTGAATTAAAGGTGCCTCAAACCACACTTGCTTTTGATACTCATGATATCTGTGAATTAAGACTGTTTCTTAAATCTCTGCATGTTCGTTATAGGGATCAAACTTCAGAGAATAATAGAATCAAAAGTGAAAACTCTAAGTTAAAGAAAAAGAATGATCACCTAGAAATTGAGTTACTTTCCATGCTAGAAATTCAAAAAGAAAGAGATAATGATGTTTATGTTAAAAAAGACTGTTAGAAAAGCATGCTTATCTAGAAAAGGAGTTAGCTAAAAAAGAGAGGTTATTAAGCTTTGGACTAACTCAGAAAAAATAACTCAGAAAATTTTAGAAAATGGCTATTGGGGATCAGGATTAGGATATGCAAATAGATCTTATTTTGATAAGAAAAATGGAAAAGAAACTGAGAAGGTTAAACCAACAAATACTGATCATAAGGTAATACTGAACAAGGTTCAGTTGAAGCCTATTAAGTTTAATTCAAGTGTTGATTCCGTTAAGTTAATTCATGAGGTAGGTTCAACCTCAGCACATAAATCAAACTTAAATACTAAAAAGAGTGAACAAGTTCACACAAGATCAGTAAATATTGGTTTGATGACTCAAAAACATTTTAAGCAAAAGCTGAAAGAATTACACATGAAATACAAGAAGGAAAAGACTAGGAAAAACAAGAATGATAAAGTGGGTGCTAATGAAAATGGTACTTAGAAAACTATTTTCAATGCACCTGGAAAGACATATTTGAATTGTGGTAGTACTAATCATCTTGCTAATTCTTGCAGGAAGAATAAAGAGATAAATATTGTTTCTCCTAAATCAGAGTTTAGGAATAGAACAGTTAGATATTAGCCACATAATATTTGTTTTCATTGTGATAGTGCGTGGCACTCTATTTATACATATAAAGAGTATCACACTTTATATTATAATTATTATAAACTGAAACCCTCTTTAAATAAAGCTAAAAAAATTTGCATGTGTAAATACTGATAGTAAGAATGTTAACATAAACTCTAATATGAAGTCTTCTGCTGCATATGTTAACAAACTTAAAAAGACCAAAAGATCCAAGAAAGTCTGGGTATTTAAAAACACTAACTGATTTAAAAACTGATTGCAGGGTAATATGAGAAATTCTATAGTCTTAGACACTGGATGCTCAGGACACATGACTCATTATAAGTCCTGCTATCAAAGTTTAAGGAGAAGGTCGGCCCAAGTGTTTCTTATGGAGATGACAACTTAGAAAAACTCTTGGGATATGGCAAAATCAAACTTGGGAATGTCATCATTGAAGATGTAGCTCTGGTTGCAGGACTCAAGCATAATTTGATCAGTGTGAGTCAGATCTGTGAAAGAGGTTACCATGTGAATTTTTATGAGGATCATTGTGAAATTATGAGTAAGTTTGATGGAAAGATTATAATGACTGGTGTAAGACATGGAAAATTATATGAAATC
Organism: Apium graveolens; assembly: GCF_009905375.1. NCBI lineage: Eukaryota > Viridiplantae > Streptophyta > Magnoliopsida > Apiales > Apiaceae > Apium > Apium graveolens. The sequence continues at coordinate 153,034,763 of NC_133647.1, read as the reverse complement.
AGGGTCTCCACAAATACTGATGGATCAGAAGTTTGGCTACTTAGTAGCACATCTGTGGAAGACAGCTGGAACTAGCATAAAAGACTTTCTCATCTCAATTTCAACAACATCAATTAACTTGTGAGGAAAGATCTTGTAAGAGGATTGCCTAATGCAGTATTTACTCCTGATGGCTTATGTGACTCATGCCAAAACACCAACTAAAGGAAAACATCTTTCAAGAGTAAAACTGAATTCTCTATTTTTGAACCATATCATCTACTTCATATTGATCTCTTTGGTCTAGTCAATGTATTATCAATTGCCAAGAAGATGTATGCAATTGTAATTGCTGATGAATATACAAGATACACATGGGTGTATTTTCTGCACATCAAGGATGAATCTTCATCCATTCTTCTTGACCATGTGAGAGAACTGGAAAAAGGATCAACATACAAAGTGAAGATCATTAGAAGTGATAATGGAACTGAATTTAAGAACAATATATATGGAAGAGTTCTGCAAATACAAGGGGATAAAACAAGAATTTTATGCCCTTGGAACTCCATAACAAAATAGAGTTGTTAAAAGAAGGATATAACTCTCATAGATACCGCAAGAACCATGCTAGACGAAGCAAGATTTCCTACCTACTTCTGGGCTAAGGCTGTGCAAACTGCTTGCTTCACATAAAATGCAACATTAATCAACAAGCATTAAAAACACAATTTGAGATGGTGAAGGGAAAGAAGCCAAATTTGAAGTACTTTCACATTTTTGGCTGCAAGTGTTTTGTTCTCAAAACTCATCCAGAACAGCTTATTAAATTTGATTTAAAAACTGATGAAGGCATCTTGGTTGGCTATACTTTGTCAACAAAAGCTTTTAGAGTGTATAATCTAAGAACAAAGACAGTCATGGAATCTATAGATATATCTTTTGATGACAAGAAAATCACAGGTCTAGAAGATGCAGATTGTCACACCCCCAACTTAACCAGCAAAATTAAATATAACTATTACATTATTTAAAAATAAATAAACATAACCAAATCCAAGATCTTACAGTTTAGGGTTTGGAATAGCCCAACACTACCATCTATTACAGCTGATTTTAAATATCGAGTCCTCACACAAAACTACTATCTCTTATTCTACCTGAGCTCGAACATATACATCAGCATCACAAGTCTTACGGGCGTTCTGCTTGAATCTAACCATAGCTGTTAGCTGTAATATCAGGGTAAAGGAAGGAGTGAGCCAAATGCTCAACAAGTGCTAAACAGTACGATACAAAACATACATCGAGATATACATTAAGGAATGACAATGGAAAGACATAACCAATGATAACGAGAGATAAAACTTTGGGTGATGGCATCATTTTGCTTGTATCAAAACAATTTCAAAACCATATCTTAATCAAAATCATTTTATGACGCTACGGATTACAGCCGGTGATCAGCCGCGAAGTAATCCCGAACCTCGCTGGGTTCTAAAACATTAATGGGAATCCCTAGGCAACTTTTAAGCCTAATATAAGCGTGGAAAGGACTCACGTCTCGGTCCAAATCCACTATTCAAAGAAAACATTTATCCCCCTTTGGGACTGAAAACCCACATTTTATTTATTTCAAAAACTGATGCCGAATTATAACAAAATCTCAGTAAACACTTTTATCAAGGGATTATAGATCAACTCGAAACACGGGAAATATGGTACTAAATCTCAGGGCCATGATTCACAAAACTTTACTCTATTAGGGTAACTAAAAGGTTTTCATATGTCAAAACTTGGACAAGGAAATTTAGTGAGGCTAATGGATAATATGAAGGGGTAATGCCAAACTGGGCTTAAAGCAATGGTTTCTCGTCAAGGTACAGGTGTTGGATCATCAAGAAGATAAGCTTCATGAATACTAAGGGTGTTAAGGTATGAAGAAATGATCTTTAGCTCAGGATATATCAGAATTGTCAAGCTTTAGGATAAGAAAGAGGGGTATCAATCAATGAGGAATCACTTTGATAAATATCTGGCTTTCAGGATTCAAGGTAAGTTTTTATAGGGGTTCAAATATCAGGATGAGATATCAATACTTAGGAATCATCAGCATGTTAATCAAGAGAATCAACCAAGAGTTATAACTACCCTTTCTTTTATCATGGCATTCAAATTACTTTAATATACTATCATGATATGACTTTTGAACTACTTGCAATACGTACTCGAGGGTTCATGGCATGTTTATATGATTCAAAGATAAACAAAAGATACGCTAGATTTAAATATATCAAAATGACTCAGGATAGTTGCATCGATATATATGAACTATTTACAGTGAATACGAAAGACAGGTTGAATCACTTGCCTTGAGAAAGGTTGGTCTGGTCTGACTGGTAGGAGCAACTGGAAGCTTCACTCGACCTTTATGGAAAGTTTACCCTCGTCTCGAGATCCTACATAAATAATAATAAATTCCTCATTATAATATATTCTCACCAACTTAACCTATTTACAACCCGAATTTAAACACGGATGGCACTTAGGCCTATATGCACTTAATTTATATTCACCTTTAAATTATAATTGCACACACATAGCCAAATATACTCACATATCATATATTAATACCAAATAACACCATATACACCATAATGCAACACTAGGCTTGGATGATCTCGATCCCCAAACTTAAGTCACTTGGTCGCTAAACTAGACAAAGTCTTCTAATTTTGGCTTCCTAACTCGATGTGCCTTTACTAAACTATCCAAGACCTATTGACCCTCACTTGGGTCTTTTGCTCTACTGACCTTATACTATCTTACAACTATGGTGTTCAACCTAGATCTCACTCCTAAGTGTTCTAAAACCATGTGTTAAGTGAAAGTGCTCACTGGTGTAAATTTCAGAATGACATCTATGGTTTCTTGAGTGCATTAGACACTCTTAAACTACAAGTTTTCCTTCAAAACTTTTACACAAGACTCTCCTGACCTAAGGGCATCTCCCAAACTTGATGTGGCTCAAGGGCCTGGCTTGGGCCTTCTTGGGCCTAAGCTAAAAGTCCAAGGTTCCCCTGTTTTTCTGGGCAGAAAACGCCCTGACTAGAATTAACTTGCAACACATAGTTCTAACTCATATCCTATGAACTATGGTTGGAAAAACTTCTCTGACACTCCCTATAACTAAGGCCCAACAGGGCCTAATGAGGGTCTACCCATGACATGGTAAAATCTCCCTATTTCTAAGTTGCAACAAAACTGTCCCCTGCTGGACAGATTTTGTTATTCTACTTGTGCACCAAACCAAACGACATGAAAACCTCCAACCAATACCTAAAACCTTTTATATACTCCCAATACTAACTTCTGGTGGCTTGGGCCTCAAAGTGCACATCAATGACATGGTCAAAACTCACTCTAAACCTCAGGGTACTAAACTGATTTTCTGCAGAAACTATAACTCTCCTTTCTCCAAGGTTTTGACTTGACAAACTCAACCACCAACAACCCAATACCCAAACCAAGACTTAAACATGGTGATCTACTGAACTAGTAATTCAATATTCAATATAAAGGGACAACATTTTTATAAAAAGATAATTCTAATAATTATTATATTGATAAGTTTAACTGAAATTGGTAATCTTTTACATCATACCAAACGAGCCAGAATGACAAAAAATTAGAAAATTATCACGCGTATTTTTAATTTTTTGAGTATTAAGTTTTAATGTTTTTACTGTATTTTCTACAACTTAACCTTAAATCGAAATACAAGTGAAAAAAATTGATAATCAAATATTAAAAAAGTGTTGTAGTATGCAAAAGATAATGAAATTTTAGCCAGCAATATGTATATATATTTTCACATATCACATTTCACACGTCATAAATTTCCTAGGGATTTAAATATAATTAGCTCATTTTTCAATTTTTTTAAAGTAAACAAAATAGTAGTAATAATAATGGTAACAACATTATTCATAATATAAATATTAATAATGACAGTAATAATAATAAAACTAATAATAGTAATAATAATAGTAAAATTGAAATAAGCATTTAAGTGTTATGAATTCATACAATTAATTGTCTCTTCGCATATATTTTAATGTTATAATGTTAGGTGTCATATAGTCCTTTGTGGGCTTATAATAATAAAGTTCAAATATTTTTCAAGGAGCCCTTAGGGTTCCGTTGAAATTATATTGAAATTATATTGCTGCCCCTGCCGCCGCTTTCATATATATATATATATAGAAGTTAAGTTTTCTTGGTAACACATATTGTACAACATTTCAAAACCTTGTCAAAAAAAAGGTGATGAATGGAAACCGAGAGATACTAGCCTTAATCATAAAAAACATCTCAGCCGCCAACCCCATTCCAGATCCTCCTCCTCCGCTGCCGATGATGTGCACATTGAGTCAATCTCTCCGGGATCTTCCTTATTATGTAATAAAATGACCTTTCTTCTCCTCGATGTTGTTGGAAATATGAAATAACATATTAAATAAAGTTTAATATATGTATAAAATTATACACACCTATTCAAAAATATGTAAATGGTATATATTTTACTGTACCTATTCCATTGTGAGGTGGTGTGTTCCATGGTACAAAAACCCTGGGGCTGAAGATATTCCACGTGTTCCAACTCCAGCTCCAGAGCCTGCGCCTCCATCATCCCCTTCAACTGGTGGCAAATACCAGCACCATAAATAAAGATGAATGATATATGTGTACACAATATATATATTCTATGTGTAATATTGAATCATATATAATATAAAAAACATCATGTTTTTATATTTTTTATTATTTCTTGTAAATTTTTCCAAATATTCTTGCAATTTAACATGCTTTTTGCTGCAAATGTAGAGGGTGGTTATCAACTCTATTTTACTTTTAGCACCGAAAATTTACTTGATTATTAATTACAACCACTTGATTAATCACTATTTTTGTTTGTCAACACATTTCAAAATACATGAAAAGCCGTTAGGTCCTTTTGTAAATGCTTTTAGTTAATGAAATGTATAAGGATTCGAATTACATATGATTTATTTATTTTAATCATTTTTATAATGTAAGAATCATTGCAACTATAAACTATGAAAGATTTTTATGCTTACTATCTCAATATTGAATAGAAATGGAAACTGTTTACATAGTTTTCACAAAATTTAATAATAAAGTTCCATTATTTGCTATTTGGTGGATGTATGTTCTGTGATAGTTTAGAGCATAATGGCTAGGACTCTAATATTAAATCATATATGATTGTTGAGATTCTAAGATATAATTTTTTTGGTAGCAAGAACCAAATTAATGACTTTAGAATATACAAAAAATAGAGTCAGAACCGAGAAAAATAATGCCCGAGTTCGGTCATTTAATGTAAAATTTTATTTTAATCGGCATGTATGTGTTGCCATAACCTTCTTTTTTGGATTGACTTAAATTGTCGTAAATGAGTTGGCCATGGTTCACGTCGAAATTCAAGTATGACCGCATGTGGTTGTTTCTCATCAAACACTGATGAGATCTTTGTGGCAAATGATTGGTTTCCACGTCCACCTGACGGTTCCCCAGTACCAATGGGATAACTCTACACTGACTATGTTATAAGATACAAGCACACACCTATAATTAGACTTAAGTACACTAAATTAAAAGTATAGATTTTTGTGTATCTTAAATCTAACCAATCATAAGCCAAGTGTTCCTCTAATCAATATGGTCCATTTTGAATTGAGACGTTGGTCTTTACCGTGAAGTTGGTTGGGATTTTTTAATGGTAAAATTTACTATATTATACTTGAAGAATCCGTTTTATCCTAAAAACTATGCAAGGGAATTTTGTTGTTCCACTTGTTTTGCATACACAAAAAATCCAATGGAATAAAGTACACTCTCATCTAAAAAATTAAAGAAATCAAATCGACAAAAACCTAACACCAAATTATAAGAACGAAATATCTCATCTAGCTACTAAAAAACTACACATAATTGTATTCGTATACAAAACCAACATTGCTTAATTCACAAATGATTAAAATATTTTCAAAACAACACTCCAAAAATTTGAAAGGCTTAAATTATGAACGGAAGGCTATTTTAACTAAAAACACAACTTCAAGCTTGTTTGTGCTGTTGTACTCTAGTCACCATGAATCAAGCCATATTCCTCCTTTCCATCCTCGGGATCGTCCTCCTCTACTAAAAAAATCATGTTCAACTAAATTATATTAAATATTTGATATTTGTAAAAAGCAGAAGATTTAGTAAATCAATATTCAATTCAAAGGAAATACATTTTTTATAAAAAAAGATAATTCTAAAAATTATTATATTGATAAGTTTAACTGAAATTGCTAATCTTTTACATAATACCGAGCCAGCCAGAACCATAAAAAATTAGAAAATTATCACACATATTTTAAATTTTTTGATTATAGTTACAGAGTTTTTACTATATTTTCTAAAACTTCAACTTAAATCGAAACAAAAGTTAAAAAAATTGATAATAAAATAATAAAAAGTGTTGTAGTATGCAAAAGATAATCATAATTTAGCGAGAAATATGTATAAATATTTTCACCTATCAAATTTCACTCCTCATAAATTTATGAGAGAGATAAATGTAATTAGCTCATTTCTCAAATTTTTTAAAGTAAAAAATAGTAGTATTAATATTGATAACAATATTAATCATAATACAAATAATAATAAGGATAATAATAGTAATAATAATAATATTAATATTAATAATAATTAAATACCCATTTAAGTGTTATGAATTCATATACTTAATTGTCTCTCCTCATATATTTTAATGTTATAATGTTAGGTGCCTTATAGGCTGTATGTGTTCGTCTATTCTCCTTCATGGGCTAATAAATTTAAAAGCCCAAATATTTTTCAAGGGTCCCTTAGGTTTCATTGAAATTATATTGTTGCCGCTGCATTCATATATATAGAAGTTAAGTTTTCTTGGTAAAACATATTGTACAACATTTCTAAACACCCAGAAATGCTAGCCTTAATCACAAAAAAACATCTAAGCCGCCAACCCCATTCAGGATCCACCTCCTCCACGACAGCCGATGATCTGCACATTGAGTCTGGATCTTCCTTATTCTGTAATAAAATGACGTTTCTTCTCCTCGATGTTGTTTGAAATATGAAATAACATATTAGATATAGTCTGATATATTTATAAAATTATACACACCCATTCAAAAAATTGTAAATGGTATATATTTTACTGTACCTATTCCATTTTTCCATGGGAAGGACTCCTTGTGAGGTGGTGTGTTCCATGGTACAAAACCCTGACTCTGAAGTTATTCCACCTATTCCAACTCCAGCTCCTCCAGCTCAAGGTCCAGAGCCTGCGCCTCCGTCATTCCCTTCAACTGGTGGCAACTACTAGCACCAGAAATAAAGATGAATGATATATGTGTACACAATATATATGTTCTATGTGTAATATTGAATTCTATATAATAAAAAAAACATCATGTTTTTATATTTTTTTGTTATTTCTTGTAAATTTTTTCTAAATATTTTTGTAATTTAACATGCTTTTTGATGTAAATATAGAGGGTGGTTATCAACTCTATTTTACTTTTAGCATTGAAAATTTACTTGATTATTATTTACCGCCACTCAAGTAATCATTATTTTATTCACATATCAAAATACACGAAAAGCTAAATACACCAAAAGCTATTAAGTCCTTTTGTAAATACTTTTAGTTAATGAAATGTATAAAGATTCAAATTACAAATGATTTGTTTATTTTAATCGTTTTTATAATTGTAAGAATCATTACAACATATTAACTATGAAATATTGTTCTTCTTACTATCTCAATATTGAATAGAAATGGAAATTGTTTACACAGTTTTCACAAATTTTGATAATAAGGTTCCATTATTCGCTATTTGGTTTATGTATGTTCGCTGATAGATTAGAGAATAATGGCTAGGACTCTAATATTATATCATATATGAATGTTGACATTCTAAGATATAATTTTTTTTGTAGCGAGTACCAAAATAATGACTTTAAAACCTAGAAAAAATAGAGTCAAAACCGAGAAAAATAATGCTCGAATTCGGTCATTTATTGTAAAATTTTATTTTTAATCAGTATGTATGTGTTGTCATAACCTTTTCGGAATTAAGTTACATTTTCGAAAATGAGTTCGTCGTGGTTCACGTCGAAATCCAAGTATGACCGCATGTGGTTGTTTCTCATCAAACACTGATGAGATGTCCGTAGAAAATGATTGGTTTCCACGTCCACATGTGGTTGTTTCTCATCAAACATTGATGAGATGTCTGTGGAAAATGATTGATTTCCACGTTCACGTGAAGGTTCCCCATTATCAATGGGATAGCTCTACACCGACCATGTTATAAGATACAAGCACACACCTATAATTAGACTTAAGTTCACTAAATTAAAAGCATAGATTTTTGGGTATCTTAAACCTAACCAATCATAAGCCAAGTGTTTCTCTCATCAATATGGTCCAGTTTAAATTGAGACGCTCGTCTTTACCGTGAAGTTGGTTGGGATTTTTTAATGGTAAAATTTACTATATTATACTTGAAGAATCAGTTTTATCTTAAAAACTGTCCAAGGGAATTTTTTGTGCCACTTATTTTGCATGCACAAAAAATCCAATGGAATAAAGTACACTCTCATCTAAAAAATAAAAGAAATCAAATCGACAAAAACCTAACACCAAATTATAAGAACGAAATATCTCATCTACCTACTAAAAAACTACACATAATTGTATTCGTATTCAAAACCAACATTGCTTAATTCACAAATGATTAAAATATTTTCAAAACAACACTCCAAAATTTTGAAAGACTTAAATTAAACAACACATAATTGTTTGTGCTATTGTACTCTAGTCACCATGAATCAAACCATATTCCCCCTTTCCATCCTCGTCGTCGTCTTCCTCTACTAAAAAAATCATGTTCAACTAAATTATGTTAAATATTTGATATTGATAAATTGCAGAAAATTTAGTAATTCAATATTCAATTCAAATGGAAAACATTTTTTATAAAAAAAGATAATTCTAAAAATTATTATATTGATAAGTTTAACTGAAATTTCTAATCTTTTACGTAATACCGAGCTAGCTAGAACGACAAAAAATTAGGAAATTACCACGCGTATTTTTATTTTTTTGAGTATTAAGTTATAGAGTTTTTACTATATTTTCTACAACTTCAATTTAAATCGAAACACAAGTGAAAAAATTTGATAATCAAATATTAAAAAAGTGTTTTAGTATGCAAAAGATAATGATAATTTATCGAGCAATATGTATAAACATTTTCACATATCACATTTCACACGTCATAAATTTCCCAGGGATTTAAATGTAATTAGCTCATTTTTCAATTTTTTTAAAGTAAACAAAATAGTAGTAATAATAATGATAACAACATTATTCATAATATAAATATTAATAATAACAATAATAATAATAATAAAACTAATAATAATAATAATAGTAAAATTGAAATAAGCATTTAAGTGTTATGAATTCATACAATTAATTGTCTCTCCGCATATATTTTAATGTTATAATGTTAGGTGCCATATAGGGTGTATGTGATATGTTCTCCTTTGTGGGCTTATAATAATAAAGTTCAAATATTTTCAAGGAGCCCTTAGGGTTCCGTTGAAATTATATTGCTGCCACTGCTGGCGCTTTCATATATATATATATATATAAAAGTTAAATTTTCTTGGTAACACATATTGTACAACATTTCAAAACCTTGTCAAAAAAAAGGTGATGAATGGAAAGATAGTTGAGTTAGATGTTAAGGTAATTGTTGCAAAACTTTTTATTTTTTAATTTAAAGATGTAGCTAGGAATTTTTGTAGAAATAATGTTTTTATTTTTGTTAATACGCTATTCGTTTCCACACAAATAATCTATCCAGTGTAATTAACTTTAACTGGGTACATATAAACTTGTTCGTGTGTTGATTTTTTAATCATGTCAAAGTAACTTGTATTATCACTATGAAATTTTTGCTTGACAAGATGGGTTATGTATAATATTATGTACACAAATCAAGACTATAATCAACACCCATGTTTGTTTGTTGTTGCTGCTGTGTATGTATGTAAGTATAGGGGTTGAATATGTTGTGATGTTTTGCAACTGAATTTAAGATTACTTATGTTAGTAGATGTCTATGTATATATAAATGCTTGGATAATGCCATGTTTTACTGGGATGAATAAAAGCGGCGCCCTCAGCCCATCACCAATGGATTTTCTTTACTGTAATAAGTGATGCTTTTATGTTTATAATAATAGGAGCACCTGTAGGAAAAATCAATATTGTTCTCTCAAATCAAATCCATTACTTTGTTTACTTGCATTGCGAAATTGAGATTACATATTAAAATTCAGTAGTACTAAAAGTTAAGGAGGCTCCGAAGGAAGGAGGCTCGAAATTCCTTCGAGTGGATGTTGCGGGAGGGGATTCTGCTGAACCATCTCTGGGCCCCTCCCTTAAGAGTTGAAGCGAAGAACCTTGATTTCGTTAAGTCATTGTAGTAATATATCTGCGTTATCTGCTCAAAGTAGTTCAAGTGCTCCTCTGGGTCTCCTAGTCCATCGAAGGAGTCAAAGTTGTAATGTTTCAAGTTCCGCTGCCGGGGAATGGCTTCCAAGGAGTAACTGAACGGAGTTAACGTTTCTCCAATTTCTACTCCTGAATCTCTGTCCATATTTCTTTGCAATTCATAAATCATATCTTTCAGGTCCTTCTACTTCTCTTCTTCTTCATCATCAGAAATCAGCTCCGGAGTAGGATCTCTCCGGGTTCTTTTGCTCCTAGACTTGGCCAATAGCTTTTCTTCTTCTAGCTGCATTCTTTTTTGGATCTTTAGCTCAAGCTTTGCTTCTTCTTTCCTGATTTGCTCCTGGACCTCTTCCAACTTTCTCTGTTTAGCAGCTTCTGCTTCTTTCTTGCTTTGATCTTTCTTGCTTTTCTTTCCTTTGGTTCCAATTCGATCAAACACCGATCTCTTCGATTGTTGGTCCTCGGACTCCTCCGGTTCCTCCTCGAGTTCGGCTTCTTCTTGGAGCCAGGTCTGCTTCTGCCTGTATAGTCTGATTGCTTCTGCTAGTTCATCGCTTGTAAGGTTGGCCATGTGCTCTTCGGCTAATGGAACATTCGTGTACTTGTACTGATTGAGCTCTATGGGGGTCCGGGCATCCCTGGTGTTTACAATTCTCTCCACTACGGGAGTGTGTAGTGGCTGCTCCTAGAATATTTCTCTCTCGGCTCCTGGGTCAAGGGCCTGGGAGTGGTCCGGCTCCTGGACCTGAGCACTAGTAGATGGTCTCCCAGAGGTATTCTTTCCTGGTCTTGCCATTTCTCAACAATACCAAAAACAAATAACAACAATATGCTACAGAGAATATCGGTCTAAGGTTGCTTTATGAAATTTGCAGAAACTACCCAGAATAACAACAAACACTAACAAATAGCTTCCTGGGAGCAGTTTAAACAATTTCCCAGGACTACTCAACGATGTAGCATAACGCAAATGACATATTCAAACTAGAGCAAAAACGATTAAAACTAACGATAGCTCACACAAACGTGGCTTTAATCAACAAAACGGGCTCACACAAACGTGGCCTAAAATAACGAGCACACACAAACGTGGCTGAAATAAACAACATTCATGCTTATGGAAGAGGTTGGTTGCTTGGGTTCTTACAAGTTTGAATAAATGGACTCTTTGAAGAGTTTGTTGATGAAGGTGAATCCAGGGGCCCCGAGACCCAAGGATGGAGCGACCCCTCCTTCTAGCGCCAAATGATAACTCCTGGTGGCGGGGCTGCTCCTTCGTCGCCGCGCCTGGATCCTTCGTTGCTGTGGTGGTGTAGCTGCTGTGGGGCTCCTACAAAACAACACCAGAAGGGGGGTTTGGGTCCCGCGGCGCCTCCGGCGTGAGAGTAAGAACTAGCTTTTTGGGAAGATGAAGATGAATATGAATGTAAGGTGGTTGTGTGTATATATGAGTGTGTAAGAATGATTAACCCCAAAACCTCACCTTATTGGGCTATTTATAGCCCAAGGGTAGGGTTTTGGGGTTGGTACCTTTAAATCGTAGCCATTGGTCCTGGGAGCGGAGGACACCTGGATGGAGTGGATGTTTTACACGTGTCAGTGCGGGACTGGCTAAGGGATGTTCTGAGGATCCTCTGACACGTGCCCCGGTTATTCTCATGATTGATGTGTGACAGTTATCCCCATCATGTGCCTGGGTCAACGTCTCACGTGCTGGGATTTACCAAGGTTAGGCTTGCGGGACTGAGCTGGTTAGGACTGGTAGTGTGCGGGACTACTCCTTCCAGGAGCTGCATGGAGTTAGGAGCCTAGGAGTAGTCTTCCCAGGAGCTATATGGAGTTAGGAGCCTAGGAGTAGTCCTCCTAGGAGCTGTATAGAGTTGAAAGCCTAGGAGTAGTCCTCCCAGGAGCTGTATAGAGTTGAAAGCCTAGGAGTAGTCCTCCCAGAAGCTATATGTACTATCAGTAGTTACAATAACCACATAGAGTGACTAAGAGAGATGGCGTTTTAGTATGGAAATAGGAAATTTTCTACTGAAAAACTCAAGAGATATTTTCACAATTTACATGGACAACCCAAATTTTAATCCCTTACGAAATTGAATCGCTTTCGTACAAATATAACTTAATTAATGTTGATATTAATTGTAGTTCCAATATAATTACTAACACAAAAATTATACTACATTTTTATGTTAAGATTAAACATATAATTTTTAACATAGTAGACCTTAAGATAGTAGGGAATGTTACTCTCAATAGAGATTAATCTTAAAATTCATATTTACAATATAAAAATTTCCAAGTAGCATGAAAATATGTTAAATATATATTTTGATATTAACTGTAAAGTTATAATATTATAATATTGAAATATATAAACAGAACCTCATCATATACATCATTATTAGAGATTGAATGATACAATAACAGAGAACACTTATCAATTTAACATGGTATTAGAGTTTATATTGCAGTAAATAAGGACAAAGAGGATTATTAATTGGCCAAGAAATTGATTAAATCTAATCATTTCATATTAAATTTTGGCAAACTTGAAATTGAATGAGAAATGATATATGTACGTCTTTTGACATGATCTTGAAAAAGTTCGAGCTTATGAAGTGGATATAGAATATACTCCAGAGGTGATATTTCTGATATTTTTCCAAAAATGATACATGCTTTTATTGAAGTAAATGTACCTAAAAATTAAAAGATTTAGATAAGTTATGCACATAGCAAAATTTTATTGCATCAGGGGAAGTACTAAGGTTAATGACATATATGCTTTCTTCGTAATATATAATATTCATGTAAAATCTAGTCCCATATTACAAAATTCAGAATATCTATATGAAAAATAAAATGAAAGAAATGGAATTGCCACATATATAATCCCTATGTAGTGGCTCATATGGCCCATACATTTTCTCAAAGTCTACGGTTCAATTACCCACAAATGTATTATTAATCAATAAGGTTGCGCAATGGAATATCTCATGCAATGGATAAAATTAGGTAGAATTTTCCTCATCACTATGAACTATAAGGAGAAATTAAAAATACACCTCATTAATATTTTAACAACATACATGTACAACAATAGTGATTCTCATTTCAAAAATGTAAAAGTATTTAGAGTTATAGTAACTAAACATCGTCATTTATATTTGGTTAGATAATAATCATTAATAATGTCAGGTTGTATGCCATATAAAAGAATTGGTGAATATTTAATAATTACTGGTATATTAATACTCAAGTTTTCCTTTTATGTTAAGTAAAACGTCACAAACTTTTAAGATGATTTTTTTAAAATATTAATGTGGATTTGAGACAAGTTCATTATTTAGTCTACTTACACTTTGAAGGATTTTTGATTGATTTTGCATGGACGAATCTCATCTACTAACAAGCTTAATTACTATATGCTCACTTTAAGTTAAAAAAGATCCATTCCGTCCTAAAAAGAAGAAGATATTCTTTGATTTAAATTTTCATTCCTAAGTGCAATTGATGCTCGTATATTTCTTACACACAATAAATGAATTAATATTACAATTGTTATGAACTTATTGCACAATTGTTGATGAACTATTGCTACGATTTAGTTCTTGTCCAAGGATGCAATGAAGAACATATGGTAATACCTTTGGAGGACAACTGATCTTACACAATTATCTTGACAAAATGTCCAAAGTTGCGCGTGACTCAATACGCTGGGGCTAGATATATTTAAAATCCTAGTTACTTTGGATGATCACTAGTGAGCATTTGTGGAATTGCTATTTCAAGGTGTCCATAAAATAGATTATGTCAAAAATTATTTCAGATCGTAAAAAGGTACATAAAATCAAAGAGGCAAGTAAAAATTTAATTACTTTGATTTATCATTAAATATGTTTGAGAATCATGTGACTTATCATCTAACCTAGAGAATCCTTCAATATATATATAAGGATAATACTACTTGCATGATAAGATATATTAAAGAAGACCGAACAAAAATATATCATGTTAAAATTATTCTACTCTCACGAACTACAGGAAAGTAGTGGCATTAATGTATCACAAGTTTGCTCAAATGAAAAAATGACACTTACAAAGTCATTACCTACATATTTTAAAAAAAATATAAAAGTAAGTTTGACATGTAAAGAATAAGATGTAAATATTAAGAAAGTTGTTTGACATATGTGTATATCCAGACTTGTCAATGGGTCGGGTATGTGTATAATCATTCCCTTACTTTCATATTCTTATTCAAAATCTTATAATCAAACCTGACCCGAATTTGTATTCATGCACCATGCAGTTGAGACTAACCCAAAATTATAAATTCGTGTATACTTGTTTGAGACATGGAATTACATGAATTATATATATATATATACAATATCAATTATTAGAAAATGTATTGAATAATAAAATAGCCTGAGATAGAATACAACCAAGTTTTCAATACAAAATACATAAAAAAAGTATAAAGGTTTAGGTACAATAAAAAATAAAGTGACCAATATTATAATATAATATATTTAATATTTATATACGTTATATAGAAATAGAATAGGTTATTCATATTGGTTCATTTAGTATAAAATAATATATATAAGTTATATTTTAAATATTTTTTAAATTTATTTATTTATTTATTGAGTGTACTTTCATTCTGTTTCATGTAGTTATATCAGAAATCCAAACCCGACACTAATTGTATTCTTATTTTTTCGTGTCAGTGTACATCCGTGATCATGTACCAAATTTTCGAATCCAAATATAAACCATTTATTTTATTTCGTAATGTATTTACATGTTATATACCAAAATTATTACCTCTAGGTATAACCACATAGAGTGACTAAGAGAGATACTAGTAGATGATAAAACATACACTACGCCATAGATTGGATTCCGCAACCCCAAGAAACCATAACTAAAGGCCAAAAAAGCGTTGCTAAAGGCCAAAAAAGGCTATGACGACTCTTTTTCGGGGTTGCAATTTTAGGCGTTGCCATAAAGTTTTTTGCAACCCCGGTGACACCCTATTGCAACCCTTGTTTATCCGTTACAGAAATATGCTATTGCAACACCAATGTGATTGCAATAGGTCTTGAAAAGTGTTACAGTAGGGTTTGGGCTATCAGTACAATATTTGTCGGCCCCACAATGGGGCCCACATGTGGGGTATTGATGCAACCTTTTTGCAACGCTTTTTAGTGTTTTTTGCAACGCTTTTTAGTGTTTTTTGCAATGCTTTTTAGTGTTTTTAGCAACGATTTTTAGTGATTATTAGCAACACTATAAAGACATGTTGCAACGCTTTTATAAAAAAAATGCAAGGAACTGTTTGTAAATTGGCATGCCCATAACTAAGATCATAGTCTTAAAACCAACACAATCAACCAATCCACCGACCATAACATAAATTATCACAAATAAGCAGAACTACCTTCACCATCACCGTACTACCGTCCTTATACCACCAATTATCTACCAACCATAAAACAAAAGCAAAAGTTTTAACAAGTTAAAGTTACACACTTCAAAATATAAATATCGTAGTACATGTTTTCACAGTTGACCGATATCGCCGAGAACTACCAAGCTTCCCTGCCTCTCATCTCACCTTTCCCTACAATCATCATCAACCTTCAATCTTTATTCACTTGGTGGAATTAATTTTCCAAAAAAATGTAAAAAAATTGAGTTGGAGTTAGCAAATTAGATATATAATCAGGAAGTGAATTAGTATAAATAGCAAAGGGTAGACCTGGCATTGTTCAACTGCTGAATAAATGAGGAATTACAAATGTGTGTATTCAACGAATTGTAAGTGGGGTGCCAAGTTGTTGGACGGAGTTTCAGGCCTCATTAAAATAGGGAGTGATCGAGTAGTGAGGGACCTGCAAATTTAGGGTGAATATCCCCGGAAAATGAGCAGAAATTACAGGGCTGCATTCATTTCAAGACTCCAAAAGTGACTCGAGGTTGTGAGGGCCTGTGACACTAGAACTTCCTTCCCACATTAGCCTGGACACTTGCTGGTTAGCCATTTCACTGGGATGAGCAGAGTCAAAAAACAAATACTCGCTTGCATTATTGCATAGTTCATACTCTTTTATGTATCTCATTCCACCGCAGCTATTAATGCCTCTGTATGGACCGCTGCCACAACATGCACTGTCCGCGGTCTTAAAACCTATAGTAAAAAAGACGTCAATTTAGGCCATAATAAAATTGTAACCACGGTAAATTTTAAAAATGTGATATCACAGAGATTAGTTTCGGGGATACCATATTTCGATGGATTAATCATTCTGTCATTAAAGGCAGTGTAGAAATCAAAAAAGGAATACGTAAACCCTTCCAAGTGCTTCTCTAACTTGTGCAAGTTTTCAGAAACTGCTTTATTGTGTTCTTGTACCAGTGCTGTTAAATCTTCTGTGAAGAAGTATTGGCGGGTTGTTTTGATTTATGTTCTCTCCGCTTTCATGCTTGGCACACTACTAAAGGCCGGTATGGTAACAAAACTGAATTTCCTTCCCCCGGTCGTGTATATTGCCTGTCAATTATCAAGAAAGTTGAATACAGTTTTAAAGGTATTTTAACAAGCTACAAATTTTAAATTAAGTACATGGTTAAGCTAAGCACTTTAAGACAGAGGTCAAGTTACCTATGATCATGCTCCTATGTTGTTCAGAGTCTCTCTTGGGGGTGCTTAAGTAATCATTAATCCCACTGCTTATCATATAAACAGATTTGGAGACAAGGACTGAAGCTTGTTTATCTCCTAGTTGTTGCTTAAGTTGATCTGTCACATTCTTGAATTGATTCAACTGTGTGTTGAGGTTTATCACTTGTCAGAAGAAATAGATTTATGCAGCTCAGCAAGTGTAAATGTTTTCACAGAAAGCAAAGACGTAGGCATGGCAGAAACAAGGGAGGCTGATTTTGAGCTTGTGGGGCTACTTAAGATAGACACATTTCCTGCAAGACAATAAATATAGTAAATTAGTATAACTTGATTTGTTTACGTTTCCAAGTAAGTTTGTTTTAAAGGATTTTCTGGAAGGTTAACAGCAGAGATACTGTTTAAACGGATCATACTTACTAACATATATACCTAAAAGTCTAGGACAATTATCTCCAATAAAATATCCAATAAGTCACATTGAAATGTATGTGGTGTTGACTGTTCAGTTCCATTTTACAACACAGGCACGTTATGACTTTGCATATGAGAAAGTTCTATACTCAAACTTTTTTGTAGCTGGCCATGGGAAGTTAAATATAGTGCTACGAGTTGATTATTGTAATGCATTACCACTCTGTCGCTTTCTATCTTTGTTCTGTTCATTTGTACTTCAAAGAACATTCAGATTTTATCTTGTATGGTACTTTGAAAATGTTGAATCATATTTAACAAAAGTAATAAACATACTAGAGCTCAGACGTCTTATCACTGTTGTATGTAATGTATTTAACTTACTAACAACACTGTTTCAATGGGGAGGAATTTTGTACTCTACCAGCTGCAATACTCTGGTTCTTGTTAATATCAACAACAAGCGCATTTGTCAGCTTTGACTGCACTTCAGGTGTTTTATTCTTCACAGCTACCTACAGAAATAGCATAACATAATGTCATAAAATGCAAAACTATACTGTAGAATTATTAGCAACACATGGTTCCATTATATTAAACTCGGGATTTTCAAACGACTAAATCACAGGAGCAAACAACAGATACATAGTATGTATATTAGGTTTTTTTAAATCTACAATAGAATCCATATTTACAAACAACATATACACATTATTAAGCTCAAATCGTCAATCTTTCTAACACTCCCATATATAAGCAGCAACACTCAATCTGTTGTTTTTCGACTAAGAATGCATCAAATTCCTGAATTGGTTCCAACATCAGTTGAAGGATGCCAAGCTTGCACTATAAAATATAAATAAAACTCATAAATAAATCATTAAACTTACCATCTGTACCCTGGTCAATTGTAGGGTTCTTCTCGAGTAGTTCCTGTTAAATAAAATATCAGATTAATACATAGAATGGTGTGCTAAAAGTTTTTCATTTCAAGCAAACAGTAAGCATGCTTACTAATATCGAATAGAGCCTTTTCCAATGAGAAGATATAATATTTATTGTTACCACACGGACCATATGCTATTGTAATTTACCTGATGAGCACATATAAGAGGATTAGGCATCAATATGTAGAGACACGGAACAGGTAAGGAAAGTCATAAACTCACCTTGCCATATCCTCCAATGGGGAAGGCCCTAGATAGTACTTGCCTCGAAGAACTCCATAATTGTCTTCTCGTCATACTCGCATTCTCTTCGCTCTAAATACTGAACACGTAAAGATATAAGTAGCCTATTTAATCAAGTCTGAACACTGTGAAATTACGATTACAGTGTTCAAGTACTTGAAGAAGAAATTGATTTACTACTTGAACACAGTAGTAAAGAGGCATTGAACACTGTCCCATTTATATATACAAGGAGGTTATATCGAATTAACAATTTTAGAATACTATATATCAAATTTGAAGAAAATTGATTAATATGTTCTTAACTTGAATAGGACATACCTCCATTATAGTTTTCTCTTTCTCCGGACCACCTCGAACACAATAAGCTGCACCCCACTGAAAGAAACTCAAGTCTTAAGCAAAATGGAATTAATATGGATTCATGGATCCTTCAGCATACTCCAATGTGCAAGTTCTTACAGGGTGCTCAGGCGTGCCTCTGTGATCAATGCAAGCTGAAATATAGTAAACAAACATTAATACAGAAACCAAAATCGAAAAAATCACTGCTACACTTACACGAATACTTACCAAGATCAAAAACACGCTTGTAGTTCTTAATATAACCAATCACTTTCTCATCATACTCAAATCCCGAGTTCCACGCCAAAGACCCATAGCCAAAAAAACCCAGAAAACCATGGTTTCGCAACTATCAAAACAACCAAAAATCTCATCAATAACTGTACAAAGTTAACTAAAACCAAAAAACAAAATCAATTTCTTTTTAAAAAATAAAATGAATTTGGGTATAACAAAACCCAAATCAGCCCTAATCTTCAACTCTAATTAGAGAAGCCCTAAATTGGAACTCTTAATTGAAACCCAAATCAGCCCTAATTGAAACTCGTCCCAATCAAAACCCCTAAATTATCAACTTGAAAATCCTAAATATTCGAACAGAGAGTTTTGGTTTTGTGAGATTTAGTTTTGCGAGAATGTGAGTTTTGGTTTTGTGAGATCTTTTGTTAAAATTTCAGCAGAGGCGGCAAAACTGCCGCTTCCTAATTTTCACGCCCCAGTCCCTAATTTTCAACCTGGCCCAACTATTTTCAGGCAGCCCAACTATTTTCAGGCGGCCCAACTGTTTTTGTTAGAATAAAATTAATAATTTTTTTCTTTAAATAATTTGATTTTTAATATTTAATTATGAAAAATAAATTAATTCATAAATATGTTGTACTCCACTAATGATTTATTAATTTTTAAAACCTTTTAAATTTTAATTACACCACATCTTCATTTGTTGCATAAAATAATTTATGTATTTGATATCTTTGGAATAAATATATTTATACTTTTATGAAATATTATTTACTTTCAAATTATCATTAAGTATATTACTTTTATAAAAATATTATCAAAACAAAAGAATGCTTGTGCTCATGGTAGGGGATCTTTGGTCCTCACAAGCTTCTCCAAGGGATCATCCAGGATATTAATGCTAGACTAGCTACTTCTATTTGGTTCTCCAAAATTATTTGTAAAAGACCTGACCGTGTTACTTGTATTTCCTAGTTTGTAGCTTTTTGATCTTTCTATCTCCAATCTGCATATTTTTTAGATTGGTTATAGATAGCTTTCCTCTCTATGGCTTGTCATAGAATAGTATAGAACACTTATTACTTTATCACTAAGTTGTGAACAAATAATAATGTAGCATGTGATAGGAAGATTGGAAGAATTTCGTTAGGTTTGGAACATCTGGTACTCTTTCTGGATACCAACTATTAAAATACTAAATTTTCTTGATATGATATAGGGAAAGTAAGAGGGAGTTTATCAAAAAAATTGTTGTATTTTCAATCACAAAAGAATCATGAATACTATTTGATTACTAAATATAGCTCCATCCATAATAGCGAAAAATATTATTTATAAAGGTAATAAAATTAACCGACCAAAACTGGGCACTACAAGAAAAATGTCCATAGACATCGGTTTTCGGCTTATGTCTATGATGTTTGGAAACCGATGTTGATGTTGGTGATGTCTATTCTAGACATTGGCCAAAAGTCGATGTCTTTTACTTGCTTATACATTGCTTCTGGCAAACTGCCTGATTTCCATGTATTGTTTTTTACAAAAAATGTTAGAAATAATTTATTTAACAAATAAATTACACCTCTTACAACAGATTAAACATATATTGAACTATGTTTTTACCACATAGACATCTAATATTTTGATTTAGGTAAAATAAGATATTAAACATTGATTTCTTTTGTAAAAGGTGATGTCTATATTGACACATAGACAACAGTTTTTTCCCAAACAAAGCGATGTATCAATTTATACTTGAGCATGTCAGACATTGCTTTTTTTTTTATCTAAAAGAGATGTACATTAACTCTTTTGTCATCGGTTTTTCTTCTTTAAAACCGATGTCTATATTGGGACATAGACATCATTTTTCCCCCAAAGAAAGTGATGTCTATGTTCAATTCAGACTTGAACATGTCAGTCTTTGACATTAGTTTTTTTATATCAAAAACTGATGTACATTAACTTTTTTGACATCAGTTTTTCTTCCTTAAATGTGACGTACAATTGCTTTTGGGATATCAGTATTTATTCATTAAAAGTGATGTATAATTGTTTTCTTGATATCAGTATTAATTCATTAAATGTGATGTATAAGAAGTTTGTAGACAATGTTTGTAAATTTTTGACAACACTATTTTTCTAAAAAAATGA
Source organism: Apium graveolens (assembly GCF_009905375.1). Lineage (NCBI taxonomy): Eukaryota > Viridiplantae > Streptophyta > Magnoliopsida > Apiales > Apiaceae > Apium > Apium graveolens. Next base: position 153,013,093 of record NC_133647.1, on the reverse strand, counting down.
TGTATTCGTTATTAATAGAGATTTTTTATAAATAAAACCGATGTCATGTACTACATAACCAAAACTAAAAACTGGGGAATAACAAGTATCCACACAAATCCAACCATTCGACCATTCATTCATTCAATCATTCGCCCATTCAACCATTTAAAAATCTACATTAACCAATACCAACCCTAGCATTTGCAAACTAACTAACTACACTTGACCACCTATTCATGAAACACTTATATTCTTACTACAAACCAAAATGAAAGACTGTCCACACCGAACTGCAGTTTAAATTACCAAATGTACGTTCACTACGTAAAAGAAAGACTTTGAGTACCAGAATTTGTCAGATATGCTCTTGGATGAACTGGAGGGCCTAAATGCGTACTTCATCTAGATGTTCAATGCTGTAAGACGATCGAGTCTTGGGCAACCACTACAAGTTCCAAGCAAACACAATTCTGTACAAATGAAAAGTGACTATATCTCAATATATAGAAAACTAGAACCGTCAAAGTATACCTTTTAAGCAAAACTCAACTTGTCACCGGCGATAATTTCTTTCATGTCACTACGTCATAAGTGGGCTACTGCAATGTTTTTTCAAAAGCGTTACAAGTACTTCGTTGCGGTATGTCGGAAATCTGAGGTCTACTGTAACACGATGAAATTGGTGTTACAATAGCCGTTAACCTAGTGTTAGATAAATGTGACAGTGTTACACGATATGTAACAGTAGTACCTGGTGTTATAGTATGTATTATTTTAATTTTTAAAATTAAAGTTCATATATTATCATAAAATTACTTTTAAAAATCTATTTTGGATTAATCATTACTATAAAATATTATATTTAATATTATTATTTTTTTTAAATTTTACATTAAATTTAAAAACAAATAATAATATATATAAATAATAAAAAACATTTTTTACTTATATAAATAAATAATCAGTTAATTTATAAATAAAAAATAAAATAAAATTATAGTTCCCCACGTGAAAATGTGTGGGCGGTAGTTCCCCCGTTGAAAATAGACCGTCAAAAACACATACAAACACACAAAGTCACACATATCTTTCTTTCTCTCTGCACGTCTCTCTTTCTCTCTCTACGCACACATCTCTCTTCCTCTCTGAGAAACTTGAAACCTTAAGAACTGTTAGAGCATCTGGCCAATGTTATAATGCTCAAATTGAAAAGTATGATGCATAAATTGAGCATCTCCCGTCTGAGAAATCTAATAGAACTGTAAGAACTGCTCAAATATCTAGCCAATGTTTCATACCTTTATGACTTTCTATCATTCTAGTTGATTGTTGGTTTGGACTTTTGAGATCAGTTGATTACTTCTCTGTTTTCTGTTGATAAGAGGATATCTGATCTGACCGGAAGAAATTCAACTATCCCTGATTTAAAAGATATGCAATCCTTGCATGTGCTGTAAGTCATACATAAATTTTGTCTGATGCAAATGTGTTTCCCTGAAAAAATTAGTTTAACATTTATTTCTTTTTATGATGTAGGATATTAAGAAATTGCTTGATCAATTGTGCACTTCCAGAATACTTTGGAGTATTTGGTCAACTAAAAACCCTGTAAGCTAACTTTTATTATTGCTCAATCAGGTATTAATTTCTGGTAATGGAGTTCCTCACAATGTATGTCTGTGCACGTGCATCTGAGGGATAACAATGTACTCTATATGTTTTCACAGATGCATTAGTCGATACATAGCACACAACAGAGACCTATATTTTTAAGTATTACTATGTAGAATTCATTAACACAGACAGTTTCCTAATAATAATTTAGTTACACTGTTCTGTCTTTGCGTATAAAGAAGAACATTGTAAATTATAAGGGTACTTCTGGATTTCTTGTCGAATTCTCTCTATCCAATATTTTGTTGTTCACTAGATTATATAACCAGCAACTCAGTCTTCTGGTTATGTCCGGAATGGTATTTTCAAAATTATTGTTTTACTTTTACAGTTAGGTCCTAAAAAATAGCTTTATATGATTGTGTACTGTGTAGTATGTAATGTGCCATGTTGAATGCAAAAACCTGCAGAAACATGTATGCTCGGAAATATATCAAAATTTCAAAATGTTATCATTCTGAGTTTTATCTTATTTTTTTTGCAGAGATCTGAGCTTTAATAGGAGAAGTGGTCGTTCTAGGGGTATGTTAGATTTATGCAATTAGTATTTCATGTTATCTTCAAATTTAATTACACTTGGTCTGATATGATGAGTATATAGTGTGAAATCCTGTAGTAGTAGAACATAGCATGATAAGCTTTCTTTTTTTTGGCAAGTAATTCAGACCTTCGAGTTTTACACAGTCTGTAAGTTTTCGGTTATAACTTGTTAGCATTTGAAAGTTGTTTAGTTTTTAACTTGAAATAAAGCATCGGATAGTTATTGATTTTGAAATTATCAATGTTGTGGTCTTACTTTCCTAACCTCCCCAGTGAAACGAATTGAACTTTAAATTAAATCTCACCTCATACCTGTAAAAGTATACATTTGTACATAGGTATACTTTAAATTATCAATATTTTTTGTAGGAACAATTTTCTTTTCAAGAGATTTGAACTGAAACTTTGAGATACTTAAATGGAAAGATAGTTGAGTTAGATGTTAAGGTAATTCTTGCAAAATTTTTTATTTTTTAATTTAAAGCTGTAGCTAGAGATTTTTTTAAAGTTGTTTTGATAGAGATTTTTTATTTTTTATTTGTTAAGGTAATCAACACCCATGTTTGTTTGTTGTTGCTGCTGTGTATATATGTAAGTATAGGGGTTGAATATGTTGTGATGTTTTGCAACTGAATTTAAGATTACTTATGTTAGTAGATGTCTATGTATATATAAATGCTTGGATAATGCCATGTTTTACTGGGATGAATAAAAGAGGCGCCCTCAGCCCATCACCAATGGATTTTCTTTACTATAATAAGTGATGCTTTTATGTTTATAATAATAGGAGCACCTGTAGGAAAAATCAATATTGTTCTCTCAAATCAAATCCATTACTTTGTTTACTTGCATTGCGAAATTGAGATTACATATTAAAATTCAGTAGTACTAAAAGTTAAAATTCCGTTGGCCTAAAATTGCCATACTCTAATGTGTTCACTTGATAGAATGTTGTCGTCAGGCTGGTTTCATCAACTGATGCGAGTAATATTCAGGTTTGCTACCATTATTAATATGTTTATTTGTACAAAATATTTCTTTCGTGATTTGTGAGAGTGTTATGTTTGCAGGTTTTCCTATTTTATATAAGTGAAATTATAGATTTTTAATTGTGAATGTTGACTTTATGCAGGGTAAAGAAGCCACAAGAGCGAGCTGATCTTATAGCTTATGTCTAGTCATCAACTGCCTTAACCAGTTTTTGTTGATAGTCGAATAGTAGTTTTTTCCTATCCAAGTATAATGTTATGTTGTAGTTGTTGGCGTTAGAGATGAGACTCTTATGTAGTGGTATGGTTTGGAGAATTGAGACTGTAATTTAATAGTTTGGTTCGAAAAATTGAGACTCATGTATGTAAATTAGATATTTTTAATGATTATGAGATTGTTCTTTAGATTGAGTATAAATTTAAAAATTTAAGTATATATAGTGTTATATTACATATGCTAGTGTTGCTTAATTACAAAAAAATGGTGTTACTATAGATAAAATAGGTTGTTAAAATATGCTCTGGGACCCATATTGGGAACATTTTTGCAAAATAATTCCAACTAAATGTAACATCTACAAAATGTTACAATTGGCAATGCAATGTTACATTAGGGGCCTATTGTAATATTTTTAGGGGATTTATATCAAATTGCCCACCGAACTCATTAAAATGTATCAAGTAACTACCCTATATCCACAACAACTCATTTAGACGACTAAAATACTACTCTCTCTGTCCCATTCATTTCTATACACTTTCCTTTTTTGGTTGTCCCATTCAATTCTATACATTTCAAACTTACCAAAAATAGTAAAAATTTTATAATATAAAATTCAACTACACCCACTACTTTCTCCCACTACACTCACTTTATTCATTAAATATTGAATGGTCCCACCACTTTAACCAACTTTATACTTTTTCTCACTAAATTACACTTTTTTTCTCTCATCCCACTATCTTAACAAAAGTAACATTATTTTATTATGTTTCTTGTCCTCCGTGCCCAAACCATTTGTATACAAATGGCTGGGATGGAGGGAGTAGTATATATCACTCCTTTAGTTTTTTTAAAAAAATTTAGCGAAAAATGTTAACTTTAAAAATTTGTAGTCGTATATTTTTGTTAAATTGCCAGACACATACAATTGAGATAAATAACGAGAGTCCTAATTGAAATGACATATTCTTTTCATCTCTCTGTTGAATTGTACTCAAATTAATACTGCAATTGCAGATCACCCGGCTTTTATTTTACTCGTGAAGATAACGATTATTTTAGGACCAATTAAATAAATATACAGATTAGAGAGAGGCACTCAAGTTTTCTAATAAACAATAATAATCAAAGAAATACATGACAAACACAACACTTCTGTTAAAAAAATTTAAAAAATTTAACGAAATGATATATACTAGTATTTTTGTGGTTTAAATGAGTCATCGTGGAGATTGAGTAGCTACTTGATACATTTTAACGAGTTCGGTGGACAATTTGATATAAAACCCATATTTTTAGTCCTTTTACAATAGGTAGCCAAAGTGTTACAATAGGGGCCCTGATGTATTGCTCGCAAGTGCAACGTCCCTTACTATTACAATAGGTCTATTGTAATGCTTTTTTGACCTATATTAACAGTAAAAATGCATTACATCAGGCCATCTATGGCGTAGTGTGTATCGCATTATTACATAAGCGCAATTAATCCCGCCAGGTTTTTTGGGAGATCCCTATATTTCATTAATTGAATGACAAATTAGGTATGTCAAATAAATCATATATATTAAGCATAAATAGGTACTCGATCTATTGTACTTACACTAAGAAAATTTTCCTTGGCCATCTTGTTGCCCCTACAGGTTTCAGAGTTGTAACTTTTGAAAGCCTTGCATATAAAACATAAAATCTCATACAATGTACACAAATAATCATGAAATTATATCAAACTGTAATGTTAATAAAAATTTATCTTGATAACGCCATTTCTAGTTCTGGAAACTGTGTCGGGTGAGGTAGTGGATTTAGAATATATATTTCACCTTCCCAGATAATAACCAATATCCAATGCATATTGTTTTCATAAAAAAACACGAAAGGATGATTGGACACATCACGTACAAGTTTGTACTATCCATGTTTTTTAATTTCAGTAATATAATAATTACTTACTTCTGATTATGCGGAAAAAAGAATAGCCGATCTGGGTTAACCTCTTTTAATCGCATTAAAATGTAAGTTTCAAAATCAGCATTCACGTGATATGTGGATCCCAGATTAATAAAAGCAAATGTCTCCGCCAGTTTTGGTATTTCACTAATCTCAGAATGCAAGTGCCTATCGAAAGATTACTGATATTAGAATGCAAATTCTGAAAAATTAAAAATATTAAAAATAACTGATCATGTGCTATTGGGAAAAAAAAGTTAACTTACGCCATGTAAGATGCAACTACAGTATGGCCAAACATTTCAAACTCCAATAAAGACACAACATTCTCCTGGAACAAATGAATTATTTTTCCATATCCAAACATGTCCGACTCACATCGAACCTGGATACTAACCCAGACAGTTTTCATCCAAGTTGAATGTTTATACAATATGTTAAATCTCTTTGGCACTTTCGTACCTGGCTTTGCTTGAATTAATTGTTCTCTCAAATCATGCAACCCGTCATTCTTTTTTTATTTTTTCAGCACTTGTCTGAGGCCTTTCTTTTTTTTTTGCACCTGATGATAATATATAAACCAAAATAAAATGTACCTACCATTTAATTTTTAATATCTTGAAATGAACAATTTAATTTAAAAATTCATACAATATTATACATATATATTATTCATCATACCACAACATTTGTATAGCTAATTAATTCCTCACACCATGCTAAAAAAGAACCTAGAGCATCGCAGACAGTCATCATATCACCACGCGTCTCAGTGAGAAGCTAGGCATCTGGTTTGATGAGGCCATCAACGGAGACACATTGATATCCAATTGTTATATCAAGTCCATTAAGTGAACTAGTTAAATTATCCTCGCAAGGATATACCATACCAAATGCAACCTTATTCTCTATTTTCTCGACAGATGGCTCACAAGATCGTTGGGCCTATAATATTCAAATAACAAAATTAAAAAATTAAGGTAAAAATGATTTACCTTAGTAATATAAATCATAAGGTTGCTCAAAAAATTAAAATAACTTACCAAACGTCCAGGAGGTGAAGGCCTAGTTGGGGCATTTGTAAGAACACATTCATCATCTTCATGTACCAACACAACTCCTCTTGCACATGGTGGCTTTGATTTCATTTCTTTATCCTTTTCTGGATCTTAACTTGCCTTTTCAAACCTCCATTTTCTATCAATGACTTCAAATGAGCAATCTCTACCTCGAGGACTTGCGTCTTTTTATCAATCAGTTCATCCCTTTTTCGATCACAAGCCATCTACTCTGCCTTTATGATTCAAAGCTTTTTCTCTCTCGGCAATTTAAAGTATTGCTTTGGGGTGATGTACCCTACAACAGCCCGAACCCTGTCAGAATGCTCACGACTCTCCAAAGCCGTAGTCAGAACATCTTCACCAGCAGAAAACTGTATCTCACCCTTCTTCTTTTTTCCAACAATGTGTTCTGTTAACAAGAAAATAATTTATCCAAAATAGAGTTAACTAGTTTACACAATTTTTTCTCAAATTATAATTTTTCATTTGAGTTGAAACTTACAATTTTATCGCATACAACAGCCAATTCTTCATCGACCTCTTGACCATTTTTCTAGCTTACGACCCTTTTGCCAAAAAATCACTCTATCTGGTTCCTTCCTTTTTTATCTGTTAAAAATCAAGCAATAAATAATAAAAATAAAGCAATAATTAAAAAATAAAGAACTGGATTATCTATGATTGTGTAATGGCCTGATCATGGTCTTAAAGGTCCAGAGATGCAGGGGAACATAAGTTTTCATAGATTAAAATTAATTCAGGAAGTTAATTATTCCAAATTCATACGAAAACTTGCCAGCAAGTTAATAAATAACTTAAATCACATGAAAGATGGTTAATGGGCCTTAAATAATATAATAAAAAATCTTATACATATTTTATATTATTAAAATATTTAACAAATCACGTATAATTTTAAAATCAACGAAAAAAATTATTATATTGTTAAAGAATAAATTTACCTAATCATAAAGACACTATAAATTATCAGAAAACCATAAATGCTCAAGGTATATACATTACTCATATACCTACATTTACCCTTTCACTTATACAATTAAATAAACTTTTCTTACCTCCTCTTCTTTTAAACCGATGTATCCTTTTCTTGACAACCGGTGATGATATTTTCTTTGAGCCACTCTTACACTTTGTGTTTGATGAATTTCCTAAAAAAAATTACAAATTTACAAAAATGACAACAGATGCAAAAAATTCACCAAAATGACATATTACAAAATTAAAACATACCATCTAGTTAGGATTAGTCCTCTATCTCACAAATATTTTCCAAGTTGACTTACTAACATAACCATATCCTCTTGGAGGCTTACACAACTTCTTCTTTTCTCCAATAAATGAAAGCACATACGTTCTCGTCAAATCAGTCTTAAACTGTTGTCATTTACAAACTGCTGACTTTAGGACTATGTCCTCAATTTATGGTTTAACTTTGAAGGTAGCCTGAAAAAACACAAGTTAACAAAATTATAATAGGAAAACATTATTCATGGTCTATATTTGATAATAATTTTCCACAATTGATTGAGTACGTGAAGATCTAACCAAAAATTTGATATTAATTCAAGGTCTACAACTGGCCAGGAAGGAATATCGATTGGAATCGTAGTCCTGGTCAACATACCAATATAAGACTGCAAAAGGGCTCTAGTATCCCCATATGGAAACTCCCATTCATTAGAAGTGACTTTAACTTTCTTCCGCGAGCTTTCTTGACAATCACTTTGTACATTACGCATATGCCTCTACTACAATGATTTTCCTGTCAGACAACACCTCTTAAACAACGGTGAAAAAAACCGTTGTCCGAAATTGACAAACAATGGTGGATTTCTTTGACATGAAAAACTGTTATCTGATGGGTTCTATAACAACAGTTATAGCTGGTTTTTGAAAGTATTGTCTTTTTGATGTTCTATTACTAAGCCAGACAACCGTTTTAAAATGCACTGTTGTAAAACGTCTTTAACCACAACACTTCAAAACCGTTGTTAATAAACTAAGTTTTTGTACTCTGAGACAACAGTTTTGGCCTTTATGTTGTGTAATTCAAACAAGTGTTTATTATAATAGTTGTCTGGTCAGTCATCAAATAATGGTATTTGCATACCATTGTTAAATGGTATTAAATGGAAAGCTCATATAGACAATGGTTATTAGTACTGTTTGGTAAATATGGTTCAAACAACGAGTCTATAGAACCGTTGTCTGAACACCTTATTTAGAAGACTGTTTTATAGATTGTGAGAGTAATCGTTATTTGTTGAGTAATGGCAATAAAAAAAAATTTAGTTGTACATATCAATGCCCCAGAAAACCAATCCAAAACCATCCTACCATGAAATTTACAAACCATAAATCATCCGACCAATAGACTAGCAATCAAAAATATACTTCCTCAAATGGATAAGTCAAATTAAATCGGATATTACAACCAAATACCATCACAAATTAACAAGTCAACCAAAATCATAATTAACTTATATTCATCACGGTTTCAACTTTTAAATTCTAAATTTGGCGATAAGAGCATACATGTCCAGTTTTACTCCCTTTAAAGTATACAACAGCTGCAAAATGCAATCTCCATTTTATGGAGACCGCATTTTGCAGCTGTTGTATTTCTTTAAAGAGAGTAAATAATGGAAATATTGCATTCATCAAAAAAACTAAATACTTACACAAATTGACAAGTTAATCCATGAATCGAAAAATAAACAAACTAATCCTAATGCATACACAAAACATAACATTATGTTGGCAGAGAAGCGTATTTCAGTAGAATACAAGACACCAACTAGGAAAACAAGAATGCGATCAAATAGTGGTGTCCACCCAAATTGGCCAAACTGTTAAAATTTCTTTTACCTCAGCTTGATCAACATCATCTCAACTTGATCAACATCATCAGTAAACCCTGCAGTTTTCATCATCATTAAATGACCTAAATTTTCTTGCCTTTAAGTAGTTTCAAATGAGGCTCAAAAATTGGATCATTCACTGAAATCAAAATAAAAATTTAAATATTAACAAATATTAAAGGAACACGGTTCATGACACTATTAATGTATACGTAGTATAATTACTTGAAACCAAATACAGGGCAGAGTCCGAACAATTAAGATATATTAAAATTTTTAAAACTCATAAATTCATGCATATTAAGACAATAATCGTAAATGACACATATTAACTGAAAAATTTATAATTCAACAAATAGAATCATTTAAGAAATTAAGAAGAAATTATTGTGGATAAATAGTAATAAAAGGCAAACATGTGTACTATTCTTCAAATTTAAAACAAATGTAATTTATTACCATCATGAAAGTTGGATCCATTCTTCTTCGTCCCTCGTATAACTAGCTTTTTCCTCATCATGTTCGTCATCATTCGGGAACGTTGGCACATATAACTCATTCTCAAGTTCTATTTCTACCGATCCATCATTTTCGTCATCATAGTGGTCATAGTAGTTCTTTTCCGATAATTTCAACACAACAGACCAATTTTTTTTAAGAGGATCCTCAATGTAACATACTTGCTTAACATGTTTACCTAGCATAAAAGGATCATTTATAAAGCCTATTTTTTTTTAAAATAACCAGTGTAAATCCCAAGTTATCTACCTTAACCCCTTTGTTCATATCTACCCAATTACAACGAAATACAGGAACTCGAAAGTTATTATAGTCTAACTCCCAGATACTTGTTATAACTCCATAGTAGGTGTGCGAAGTATATTCAATATTCTTATCCTTACCCTGCACAAGCATTGTATCTGCAACCACACAAACACCACTGCACTGAACTTGTCGTTTATCATCACGCTCCTTCGTGCTATAAGTAACACCGTTGATTTTATATCCGCTAAATGTAGGAACAATCTTGTTCGGGCCTTCTGCCATCCACCTTATCTCGTCAGTTATAGTATTGTGTTCGTCTAACAATTCTGATTCAATATGTCCAAAAAATTTGTTTAAAACTAATTATTTCATATTACTAGGGAGTGAAATATTATGGTTTCAATTTTAAAATCTAATTATATAAATTCTTTTGATAAAGTATAAATTTAACTTAAAAGAGATTAATTTCCACAATAGTGTGGGTGACCAGGCCTTGCACATATATTGTGCAAACCAAATTATTAATGTATATAAATTTATTAATTTTAGCCAGAGCAGGAAAGTTAAATTAATATACAATTTTATAAGTGAAATAATAAAAGAGAGGTTCATTACGTTTTAGTGAGAAAAGACATATTGAATTATTTCTATATTTATAGTATTTAATATTTAATTATCATGATAGACATATCTATTCCTATTTTCACCTTTTTTAAACAAACTAAATGTTCTTCATGCTACTATAAAAATATAAAAGTACTTAGGCATCTTTTTACTTATTTTTTGATTATAGATTTATTGGTTTTTATATTTCCCCTTATTTTCTGTCTGAACTTTTAGTTGTAGAAGTAGAGCATTTTAGTGGCAGTACTATTATTTAGTGGTATAAAGGAAAGTTTGAAAAATGTAAAAATAACACAAATGAAACAGAAATGAAAGTACAGAGACAACATGTAAAATAACAAGTCTTTTATTAGGGTAAAACTAGAAAATAAAGGTTGAGAGAGGTATTTTACTGCATTCTTCTCTTGTATGATAATCATTCTCTTTTTAATGTATCAAAAATGTAATATGCATCCGAGGAAAATTAATAATTACTGAATTTGAAATATGTAGAAACTGATAGTGTGGAGTTCTAGATTTGTTAAATTAACATCTTTGAGTATGACTAATTATTGTGAGCATATTAATTAGGCCTACACATAATGTTAAAACCAAATAAAAATTATACCTTTTTCCTGAACCATGTGGGGAATGTATCATTTTGCTTATTTTTTAGCCAGACTTTGTCATTTTCATGGTGTTTAAATCTCGTCATCAAAGATGCCATATGCTCCCTACGAGTAAAATCCACGGATTTTATATATTAATCAAAATGCACAAAATAAGGAAATAACACACACATATTTGAATAACTACTTACTCAAAATATGGCCTTATGTCATTGCTATTTTGCAGAAAACACAAATGTGCTAGGTGCAAATCGTGATTGATTGGCTTTATCATAGTTGCACCAGATAAGGGTCTTCCAGCATTCTGCTCCTGCCTAGGATTTCGCGGCAATCCTATGGTAGCTTCTTCAAAATTTACCAAACACTCGACGGCCTCTTCGGCAACATATGCCTAGACAATACGTCCTTCAGGATGAGCTGGATTCCGTATATATCCCCTAAACGGCTTCATGTATCTTTCGAAAGGATACATCCAACGTAGGAATATTGGCCCGCAAAGCTTAACCTCTCTCACAAGATGAATTGAGAGATGGATCATCACATCAAAGAACGAGGGAGGGAAGTGTTTTTCAAGATGGCATAATGTTTCCACCAACTGAGATTGGATTTTTTCCAGTTTATCTATATCGATGACTTTACAACAAATTGCCTTGAAGAAGAGACAAAACTTAATAATTGTGCACCTGACTTCTTTTTGCAGTACTGATCGAATTGAAATTGGAAGCAAATGGTGCAATATTGTGTGACAATCATGCGATTTCATTCCACCAAGTCGCAGATTTTCCATATTTACCAGATTCTTGATATCTGAACAAAATCCATCCGGTAACTTCATTTTAAGAAAGGATGAGCAAATAGTTTTTTTCAGCATGTAATAAGTTCCATGACGCCAACAACACCTTCTATTTCTTTTCGGGACTTTTTGGCCTCAACTCTGTTCTTATTCCCATTTCAGCCACGTCAAGACGGACAGACTCTCGATCTTTTGTCTTTCCCGGAATATTTAACAAAGTTCCAAGCAAAGCTTCACATATATTTTTCTCGATGTGCATCACATCGAGGACATGCCTGACGGGAAAAAACTTCCAATACTCGAGTTGGAAGAATATAGAAACCTTCTTCCATATGGGTCGAGCTTCACCTTTCTTCCCTGGAAGTGGGCATTGTGTCTTACCAAAGACATGACCCCTCAGATGTTGTACTCTTTGAAAAACTTGCTCTCCAGTTAACGGAATAGGATCACCCTCCTTCTCTATCGTGTTATCAAAAGCAGATGTTTGCTTTCTATATGGATGATGACGGGGCAACCACCTCCGATGCCTCATGATCACCGTCTTGCGGTAATTAACAAGACTGGTTGGTTTTGTTTGATCAATGCATACATTACAAGCATTATAAACTTTAATGACATTTCTCGACAAGTTCCCTAAGGATGGATAATCACTTATTGTTCATAATAAAATGCCCCTAAGTATGAAAGCTTCTTCCTTATATGCATCATTCACTTGTTTCCCTCGCCACAACTCCTGTAAATCTTCTATAAGTAGTTGAAGGTACACATCGATATCATTTCCTGGCTCAGTTGGTCCTGATTTCAATAAACAGAGCATAATATATCTTCTCTTCATACAAAGCCAGGGAGAAAGGTTGTAAATTGATAGCAAAACATGCCAACTTGAGTGATCAGTACAGTTTCTATGAAAGGGATTGAAACCATTAGCAGATAAAGCTAATCGATGGTTCCTGGTCTCTGATGCAAATTCGGGCCACTTTTGGTCGACATCCTTCCATGTTTTTGAGTCAACCGGATGCCTCATTTTACCATCCTTTTGTCGCCCAGTGTCATGCCAAGTCATTTCTTTTGCAATGTGTGGTGTACTGAATAAATTTCTTAATCTCGGTATCAACGGAAAATATCATAAAACCTTAGCAGGGACCCCTTCCAGTTCCTCTCCTTTCCGATTCAATTTCTATCTAGAGGCCTTACATATGTGACATGTAGTCTCATCCTCATCTCTCTCACCACAGTATAATAAATAATCATTCGGACATGCGTGTATCTTTTCATACCCCATTCCTAATGAACATAAGGTTTTTTTCACTTCAGTGAAGGAAGAAGGAATATTGTTGCCTTCCGGGAGCATAGACCCGATTAGTAGTAGAACATCAGAGAAGCATGAATCAGACATACCGTGCTTCACTTTCAAATTGTACAACTTAACTAAAGCTTTTAACTTAGTGTAACTCTTACATCCGGGATAAAATGGCTGATGTTCACCTTTAACATGGTTGATAAAAACTGAAGAATCAGAAGAAATATCATCTTCATCGTCCTCAGGTATATCCATTCCTGTGGAAAATTGATTAATAGATTCTGAAGTACTATCTGTTTCAGTCGGTACAGGACTTTCTACTAAATTTGACTCCCCGTGCCATATCCAACGTGTATAAGTTTGATCGATACCGTATTGAAAAAGATGATTTTTAACCATTTGAGCTTTCCATGATTTACTATGTGCGCACCTTGTGCATGGACAACTAATCTTTTCTTTGGTATACCCCTTTCCATATGCAAACAACAATAAATCTTTAACGCCTCTTTGAAACTCTTTCGTTCTTCTATCATCTCGTAACCATGACCTATCCATCTTATATTAACAAGAAACCAAATTAATCAACAAGTATAAGGAAATTAGAATGACAGTAGAACATCAACAAGTATAAACATAAGCCAGGAAAGCCTTGTTTTGCTATCTCATGGAAAAAACTCGGTTTACAACACTCATTAACTAGCTAAAATATACTGAAGATATCTTTATTACAATAACAAAACAAGATGACATGTGACGCCCTCCAAACCCGGGGTCTAGGTTTGGGGGTCACTAGCCAATAAACCAAAATAAAATAATCACAGCGGAATAATATAATAAATATGACCCCTTTTACCTACACTGGATCTATCACAGGTTATAGTATGGAACAGGCACTAATACAAATCAAATGTTATTACAAACTGTTAGGTCACACTTTCACTGTAGAGGGGGTGAATACAGTGTTTATTACAATCAAATCAAACTTCAAGAACTTATGTAACAGAAAACAAACTTTATTTAAACAATAAACTCTGTTACAATCTGGAACTGTTATCTCTCAGTGATGAACAAAATATCACGAGAGCTGCTAGGGTTATAATAAATAATATTCTCGATAATGATAACACTTATAGTGTAAACCCTATGTCTGTGTTTATATACTACACAGTTACAAGATAATCGCTAATTGATATGGAATATAATTCTGCTTCCTAAAATATATCAATCAGATATCTTCTATTCCAAGTATTCCATTCTTCATGGAATTCCTTCTTCATGCATATCTCTTCTTATGTTTATCTTGATCTTCTTAACTTTAATCAGCTACTGTCCTTATCTGATCGTCCTTCAGCACTTAAGTTCTGATATCTATCTCCTGATAACATAAGTACTGATATCCCTTAAGTTCTGACTTCCAGTATAAGTACTGATCAGTTAAGTACTGATTTGTTCTGTTCAAATAAGATCTGAAATCTAAACATAAAACATATTAGCCATGACATTATCAAATATATCTAACAATCTCCCCCAACTTGTAAATTAACAAAATATACAAGTTTAACAGATACTTGATGATGTCAAAAACATTAAGTACAAATGCATGAGAAATAGACAAGATAACTACAACTTACAGTCCTTAAAGTTTTTACCAATTCAACTTCTGATAACAACTTCAATCTGTATAAATATCAGAATTTAAGCAGTTGTAGATCTTCGACTTGGCTTCATCATTTTCTGATCTCTCTGATGTCAGGAGTTGTTCTGAGATAATTCTTCAACAAACATTTCTCAGCATATCTGAGTTCATCAATCATTCTCCGTTTGACATCTTTAAGCTCTGCAGTATCTTCACCAGTTTGAAATATTGCAGCTCTGAGATCATTAATCTTTGCTTTTCTCAACTCCCGATCTAGTCTTATGACATAAGCTTTATTAGACTCTAGATTGAATTCAAGCCCCTTAATACCAAGATATGTTCTGATCTGTGCAGTATTAGGCTTCATATCAACAATATCACCATTGTGATTTCTGTACTTTGGAACATATCTGCTGTCAGACTTAACAGAATAAAGTTTTTTCTGTCTCTGAATCTGTTCCTTTAAGTAGTTTGCAGCAGTCTCTGTTATTCTGTCATCCACTTGAAGTAAGAATAATACATGCTCCAATTCTTCAAAATACTTCAATGGAATGGCATTTTGTCTTATATGATAAACCCTACCATCTGTCATGAAATACAACATGATGTATTCTTTCAAGAAGGTATGGTAAACCATCTGTACAGATTCTAGTTGATTCAATCTCTCAGGAGTTGCTCCAATACCTGGTTCACTCAAGGAAGTTGGATCATCGGTAGTGTTGTGTACTCTTCTTTCATCAGCACTTCCCAATCCAGTTTTATCTCTAGCTTCCTTTCCAGTAACTACTCTTGCTTCAAAACCACTTGAAGTAGTCTTCAAAGATTGAGTCTGTTTTGCTTTAGTGAATCCTGGTAGGAGTGTTTTAGATTTATTTTCTGATATCAAGTTAACTTGAGCACTGTCAGAGGTTACTTGCTTCTTCTGAATATCAGAACTTACAATTTCTTGACTCTGAACAACTTGAGCCATGTCAGAGGTTGTTTTAAGAACTTTTCTTGAAGTCAGAGCAAGATTATCTTTTCCATCAGTAATTTCTTCTTCCTCAGGAGGTACATAAGGCTTGATAGGTTCACCAACCTTTTCTTTACCCTTGGATCTTGGATCTATCTGTGGTTGTGATCTAGCCAAAGTTTCTTCAGTATGTATCCTTTCTTTGATCACAATGCCTTTAGGTTTTGGAAGTAACTTTTTACCAGAAGCTTCAGATTTAGATGTGACTTTCTCTGATTTAAGTCTGGCTTCTTCTTCCTTTAAACTTTCCAAGTCCATCCCTGGATTTTCTTGAAGAAATAACTGTCTTGACATTTCCTCATCAAGATCTAGAAGTTCATCAGAACTTATCCTTTTACCAGCAGCAGAACTTATTCTTTTCCCAGTATCAGAACTTGTTCTGTGACTAGCTTGTCTTGATGTAAACCTTCTACCTTGACTATGACCACCACCCATTCCAGAGTTTCCTTGGTCATCTTTTCCATCATCCTTTCCTTGCAGTGACTTGTTGGTTTTGCATTTGGACTTAATTACCTTCTCCCCCTTTTTGGCATCAGCAGGTAATAAAAGAGAGATAAGTAGTTCCACTGAGGTCTGGATTTCAGTAAGTTGCGATTGCTGAGAAGCTTGATTTGTCAGAATTTGATCAATCTGAGCTTGTTGCTTCTCTTGAGTTTTCTCAATATAAGCAACCCTGTCAATGGTAGGTTGGAAGAACTTTTTCTTATCAAGTTTCCAAACTTGTTCCTGTTTAATAAAGTTCTCCTGAATCTTGTGTAGCTCTGCATGAGTGTTGGAATGAAGACCTTGTAGATGTTTAGTACTCAATGCAGTGACTCTAAGCTGGATTTTAAAATCATCAGAATGTAACATTTCATCAGCTTTAGTCAAGTGCTCAGCAAGATGTAAAGCATTTGGAACACATGAAACTGAGTTCCATTCCTTAGTCCACTCCTGACCTGCAGGAGTTTCACTCCAAGGTACTGGTGCATCCCTGATAACAAACTCCTTTAGCAGTTCAGACTTAGGAGGAGTATGTCCTGAAGGACCTGCTTCATCAGCATCTACAGTTGTAGCAGCTTCACCAGTATCTCCAACATTTGCAGCATCAGAACTTAAAGAATCAGTATCTTCTGATAAGACAACTGTATGAGTAGCAATGGAGGCTTCAACATCCTCTAATTGATGATCTGATACTAAGTTCTGATCAACAGCCATATCCTGATGCTCACCTAAAATCTGACCATCATCTTGATGCAGAGAAGGTGTTAGTGATAACTCAGGAGTTTGAACAGCATCAGTAACAGGTGTTGTGGAAGGATTATTTGCTGTTGGAGCTTCTAAGAAAAGTATTTCAGGCACAACCAAGTTCTGAATATCAATTTCAGCACTTGTGCCTGGATCAACAAGAGATATAGAAGGTGAATTAGCCTTGTCAGATACAGGTTCCTGAGATGGAGTTGATGGAGAAGAAGTGACTGGAGCAAATTCCTTGTCTTGTGAGATCAGAGATTCCTGATCCCCTTCCTTAGCTGCTTCCTCCTCATCATCTGAAACTGGCCTCTGTGCCCTCTGTTTCTTGTACTTCCTTGTTGATTTGGATTCCTTGGGAGTTGCAGGAACCGTCATACGTCTAAGCCTCTTGAGAAGCCTAGAACCCCCAATTGCAGAATCCTTCTGAGAAGTTGCCTTCTCAGCTTCATCTATCATAGGTTCTTGAAGAGGGAATCCTGATCCTCAGAATCTGATTCATCTCTCAAAGTAATCCTCCTCTTCTTCTGAGATGTTGACGTGAGAACAGACACACAAGATATGATTTGCAGACAGGAATGAGTAGAAGTAAATTTGACCCTGTTCCCAGTCAGACATGTGAAAAAGAATACCAGTCATATGGAAAAGCAAATATATCCAACACTGTAACACAGACGAGAACTGCTTCAAGTCGCAGTGCCATTACTGTGTCTTAACCATCAGACTATTAATCTTCCACTTAAGTAACATTGCGAAATTACATCGTTACTGTTACCAATACTGTGTACTCAGCAGTACAGTCAGTAAGAATAAGTTGACTGAAGAATCCAGAACTAGCCCCATACCAGAACTTAACAATCATCAGAACATAATGTCTTAACTCGAATAAAAGGTATTATCTATCTAGTAAATACTCATACAAGTTCTAGTTATGAACGTTCAGAACTTAATACACTCAGAACCGAGTGTAACTAGAACTTGTCCTCAGAATTTGTGCAAAAGTGACACAATGACTGTTGATCTAAAATAACATAGACCACCACAGAAATTTCATCATTCATATGGAGTGATGTGTGTGTGCATTAAGCTAAATAACAGACAAAGAGTAAAGTCTGATCTACTTCAGTACATCTTAGAAATAAGTCATAATTAAAATTTTGCTAAAGAGCTGCCATTATCCTGAAACCTACTGATAAATGAGTTCATGCATGAGTTCACCTCTACTGTTTTTGTGCTAATTTTATGCATCTTTTGAAATTCTATTTTACAGAGGCTTCTCAGTGTAAGTGAGTCACGACTGTTTATCAGAATTTATGCTATTATCAGAGTATTTCTCCAGTAATCATAGAGTGTGAAAAGTCACCAAGAAATATTTGCTTTTCTAATGCATATTTACTTAATACCAGCAATGCACTTGGGTCGTCCCTTTCACATTTTTACTCTAGATCTCAAAGGAGTACCTGATATTATTCTTTGATTATTGTTCTCTTCTTTTGATAAGTGAGGTTATCAGCACTTAGTACATTCAGCAGTTTTACTAGAATCAGAACTTAAACAGATGAGTAGCATTATTCTAATTTGTGACTTAGTAATAAGATATACAAAGTTGTTAGGTCACACTTTCACTGTAGAGGGGGTGAATACAGTGTTTATTACAATCAATATCAAACTTCAAGAACTTATGTAACAGAAAACAAACTTTATCTTAAACAATAAACTCTGGTACAATCTGGAACTGTTATCTCTCAGGTGATGAACAAAATTATCACGAGAGCTTCTAGAGTTATAATAAATAATATTCTCGATTAATGATAACACCTCTAGTTGTAAACTCTATTTCTGTGTTTATATATCTACACAGCTTACAAGATATTCGCTAATTGATATGGAATATAATTACCTGCTTCCTAAAATATATCAATCAGATATCTTCTTATTCCAAGTATTCCATTCTTCACGAATTCCTTCTTCATGCATATTCTCTTCTTATGTTTATCTTGATCTTCTTAACTTTAATCAGCTACTGTCCTTATCTGATCGTCCTTCAGCACTTAAGTTCTGATATCTATCTCCTGATAACATAAGTACTGATATCCCTTAAGTTCTGACTTCCAGTACCTTAAGTTCTGACTTCCAGTATAAGTACTGATCAGTTAAGTACTGATTTGTTCTGTTCAAAAATAAGATCTGAAATCTAAACATAAACATATTAGCCATGACATTATCAATATATCTAACAATCTCCCCCAACTTGTAAATTAACAAATATACAAGTTTAACAGATATTTGATGATGTCAAAAAACATTAAGTACAAATGTATGAGAAATAGACCAAGATACTACAACTTACAGTCCTTAAAGTTTTTACCAATTCAACTTCTGATAACAACTTCAACCTGTATAAATATCAGAATTTAAGCAGTTGTAGATCTTCGACTTGGCTTCATCATTTCCGATCTCTCTGATGTCAGAAGTTGTTCTGAGATAATTCTTCAACAAACATTTCTCAGCATATCTGAGTTCATCAATCATCTCCGTTTGACATCTTTAAGCTCTGCAGTATCTTCACCAGTTTGAAATATTGCAGCTCTGAGATCATTAATCTTTGCTTTTCTCAACTCCCGATCTAGTCTTATGACATAAGCTTTGTTATACTCTAGATTGAATTCAAGCCCCTTAATACCAAGATATGTTCTGATCTGTGCAGTATTAGGCTTCATATCAACAATATCACCATTGTGATTTCTGTACTTTGGAACATATCTGCTGTCAGACTTAACAGAATAAAGTCTTTTCTGTCTCTGAATCTGTTCCTTTAAGTAGTTTGCAGCAGTCTCTGTTATTCTGTCATCCACTTAGAAGTAAGAATTATACATGCTCCAATTCTTCAAAATACTTCAATGGAATGGCATTTTGTCTTATATGATAAAACCCTACCATCTGTCATGAAATACAACATGATGTATTCTTTCAAGTAGGTATGGTAAACCATCTGTACAGATTCTAGTTGATTCAATCTCTCATGGAGTTGCCTCCAATACCTGGTTCACTCAAGGAAGTTGGATCTATCAGTAGTGTTGTGTACTCTTCTTTCATCAGCACTTCCCAATCCAGTTTTATCTCTAGCTTCCTTTCCAGTAACTACTCTTGCTTCAAAACCACTTAAGTAGTCTTCAAAGATTGAGTCTGTTTTGCCTTTAGTGAATCCTGGTAGGAGTGTTTTAGATTTATCTTCTGATATCAAGTTAACTTGAGCACTGTCAGAGGTTACTTGCTTCTTCTGAATATCAGAACTTACAATTTCTTGACTCTGAACAACTTGAGCCATGTCAGAGGTTGTTTAAGAATTTTTCTTGAAGTCAGAGCAAGATTATGTTTTCCATCAGTAATTTCTTCTTCCTCAGAGGTACATAAGGCTTGATAGGTTCACCAACCTTTTCTTTACCCTTGGATCTTGGATCTATCTGTGGTTGTGATCTAGCCAAAGTTTCTTCAGTATGTATCCTCTCTTTGATCACAATGCCTTTAGGTTTTGGAAGTAACTTTTTACCAGAAGCCTTCAGATTTAGATGTGACTTTCTCTGATTTAAGTCTGGCTTCTTCTTCCTTTAAACTTTCCCAAGTCCATCCCCTGGATTTCTTGAAGAAATAACTGTCTTGACATTTCCTCATCAAGATCTAGAAGTTCATCAGAACTTATCCTTTTACCAGCAGCAGAACTTATTCTTTTCCCAGTATCAGAACTTGTTCTGTGACTAGCTTGTCTTGATGTAAATCTTCTACCTTGACTAGACCACTACCCTTCCAGAGTTTCCTTGGTCATCTTTTTCCATCATCCTGTCCTTGCAGTGACTTGTTGGTTTTGCATTTGGACTTAATTACCTTCTCCCCCTTTTTGGCATCAGCAGGTAATAAAAGAGAGATAAGTAGTTCCACTGAGGTCTGGATTTCAGTAAGTTGCGATTGCTGAGAAGCTTGATTTGTCAGAATTTGATCAATCTGAGCTTGTTGCTTCTCTTGAGTTTTCTCAATATAAGCAACCCTGTCAATGGTAGGTTGGAAGAACTTTTTCTTATCAAGTTTCCAAACTTGTTCCTGTTTAATAAAGTTTCTCCTGAATCTTATGTAGCTCTGCATGAGTGTTGGAATGAAGACCTTGTAGATGTTTAGTACTCAATGCAGTGACTCTAAGCTGGGTTTTAAAATCATCAGAATTTAACATTTCATCAGCTTTAGTCAAGTGCTCAGCAAGATGTAAGCATTTGGAACACATGAAACTGAGTTCCATTCCTTAGTCCACTCCTGTCCTGCAGGAGTTCACTCCAAGGTACTGGTGCATCCCTGATAACAAACTCCTTTAGCAGTTCAGACTTAGGAAGAGTCAGTGGAGGAGTATGTCCTGAAGGACCTGCTGCATCAGCATCTACAGTTGTAGCAGCTTCACCAGTATCTCCAACATTTGCAGCATCAGAACTTAAAGAATCAGTATCTTCTGATAAGACAACTGTATGAGTAGCAATGGAGGCTTCAACATCCTCTAATTGCTGATCTGATACTAAGTTCTGATCAACAACCATATCCTGATGCTCACCTAAAATCGGATCATCATCTTGATGCAGAGAAGGTGTTAGTGATAACTCAGGAGTTTGAAACAGCATCAGTAACAGGTGTTGTGGAAGGATTATTTGCTGTTGGAGCTTCTAAGAAAAGTATTTCAGGCACAACCAAGTTCTGAATATCAATTTCAGCACTTGTGCCTGGATCAACAAGAGATAAAGAAGGTAAATTAGCCTTGTCAGATACAGGTTCCTGAAATGGAGTTGATGGAGAAGAAGTGACTGGAGCAAATTCCTTGTCTTGTGAGATCAGAGATTCCTGATCCCCTTCCTTAGCTGCTTCCTCCTCATCATCTGAAACTGGCCTCTGTGCCCATCTGTTTCTTGTACTTCCTTGTTGATTTGGATTCCTTGGGAGTTGCAGGAACAGTCATACGTCTAAGCCTCTTGAGAAGCCTAGAACCCCCAATTGCAGAATCCTTCTGAGAAGTTGCCTTCTCAGCTTCATAAATCATAGGTTCTGAAGAAGGAACCTGATCTTCAGAATCTGTTTCATCTCTCAAAGTAATCCTCCTCTTCTTCTGAGATGTTTGAGGAACAGTCTTTGTTCTCTTTGGCTTAGAGGATGTAGGCTTCACAGTAGGTGCTGAAGAAGAAGGTTGAGCAGTCTGTGAAGTGGAGAGATATGATTTGAGATAAGTTCTGAGGGTAGGTTGAGTAGAATGAGAGGTAGGGACTGAGGTTGATGGATTTTGGTTATGGTGAGTTGGTTGAACATTTGAGTAAACAGATTTGTAAGTAGCTGGATCAGCATTTACCAGAATCTGTTTCACAGACTGAGACTATTAATCTTCCACTTCAACATTTCGAAATTAATCTGAGACTGTTACCAAATTTTACTCACAGATAAGTTAAGTAAAGGGGTTAGACTGAAAAATCAGAACTTAGACCTATACCAGAACTTAACAGTCATCAGAACATAATGTCTTAACTCGAACAAGGAATATCTATCTTAATAAATACTCATACAAGTTCTTAGTTATGAAAGTCAGAAATTAATCATCAGAACGTGTAACTAGAACTTGTCCTCAGAATTTGTGCAGAAGTGACACAATGACTGTTTATCTAAAATAACATAGACCACCACAGAAATTTCATCATTCATATGGAGTGATGTGTGTGTGCATTAAGCTAAATAACAGACAAAGAGTAAAGTCTGATCTACTTCAGTACATCTTAGAAATAAGTCATAATTAAAATTTTGCTAAAGATCTGTCATTATCCTGAAACCTACTGATAAATGAGTTCATGCATGAGTTCACCTCTACTGTTTTTGTGCTAATTTTATGCATCTTTTGAAATTCTATTTTACAGAGGCTTCTCAGTGTAAGTGAGTCACGACTGTTTATTAGAATTTATGCTATTATCAGAGTATTTCTCCAGTAATCATAGAGTGTGAAAAGTCACCAAGAAAATATTTTGCTTTTCTAATGCATATTTACTTAATACCAGCAATGCACTTGGGTCGTCCCTTTCACATTTTTACTCTAGATCTCAAAGGAGTACCTGATATTATTCTTTGATTATTGTTCTTCTTCTTTTGATAAGTGAGGTTTATCAGCACTTAGTACATTCAGCAGTTTTACTAGAATCAGAACTTAAACAGATGAGTAGCATTATTCTAATTTGTGACTTAGTAATAAGATATACAAAGTAAACTTAACTAAGCTCAGTTATCAGAATTTGCTTGTGTCATAAGATTTCCACAGAAATAACTACTTCTTTCATGGGATCATTTGTTTATTGAAGACTAGTAGGTCAGTATCTAGCACAGTTATCCTCATAGGATAGAAGAGTTACTGAAACAGACATATCACTTATCAGAGTTTAGACACATATATCAGACAACAGTCAGTACTTGAAGACATTTATCAATTAATGCACAGAATATACAAAGAGATTAATTCTGTAAATACTGATCATAAAGTCTGATAACATAGAACAAGTTTAAGCAGATTTAGAGAAAGAACCTGAAATCATTCCAAGTTCATTTACCAATTTTGAAAAGGTAGCTTCACACAGTGGTTTTGTGAAGATATCTGCTACTTGTTGATCTGTGGGAACAAAATGCAATTCCACTGTACCTTCATCCACATGTTCCCTGATGAAATGGTACCTGATGCTGATGTGCTTTGTCATAGAGTGTTGAACTGGATTACCTGTCATAGCAATAGCACTTTGATTATCACAGTAAATAGGGATTTTGAAATATGTTAACCCATAATCCAGTAACTGATTCTTCATCCAGAGAATCTGTGCACAGCAGCTTCCTGCAGCAATATACTCTGCTTCTGCAGTTGATGTGGAAATTGACTTTTGTTTCTTGCTATACCAAGAAACCAATCTGCCTCCAAGAAATTGGCAGCTTCCACTTGTGCTTTTCCTGTCAATTTTGCAACCTGCAAAATCTGCATCTGAGTAACCTATTAATTTAAAATCTGATTCTCTAGGATACCATAATCCTAGATCAGCTGTTCCTTTAAGATACTTAAAGATTCTTTTTACAGCTGTTAAGTGAGGTTCTCTTGGATCTGCTTGAAATCTTGCACAAAGACAGGTAGCAAACATGATATCTGGTCTACTAGCAGTTAGATAGAGAAGTGAGCCAATCATACCTCTGTAATCAGTAATATCTACTGAATTACCAGTATCCTTATCCAGTTTTATTGCAGTGGCCATGGGAGTGGATGCACTTGAACAGTCTTGCATTCCAAATTTTTTCAGCAAGTTTCTGGTGTACTTAGATTGACAAATAAAAGTTCCTTCTTCACTCTGCTTGACTTGAAGGCCCAGAAAATAACTAAGTTCTCCCATCATACTCATCTGATATCTTGACTGCATTAGATTGGCAAACTTTTTGCAAAGTTTGGCATTTGGAGACCCAAAAATGATATCATCAACATAAATCTGGATCAAAAGTAAGTCCTTGCCATGGTTGAGATAGAACAATGTTTTGTCAATAGTTCCTCTGTTGAATCCACTTTCCAGAAGAAACTGAGCTAAAGTCTCATACCATGCTCTAGGAGCTTGCTTAAGTCCATAAAGTGCTTTATCAAGCCTGTAGACATAATCTGGATGTTTGGAATCTACAAAGCCTGGAGGTTGTTCAACATATACTTCCTCTTCCAATTCTCCATTGAGAAAAGCACTTTTCACATCCATTTGAAAGACAGTAAACTTTTTGTGAGCAGCATAAGCCATGAATATCCTTATGGCTTCTAACCTAGCAACTGGAGCAAATGTTTCATCATAGTCAATCCCCTCCTGTTGAGAATATCCTTTTACAACCAGCCTTGCCTTGTTCCTTACAATTATGCCATCACTGTCAGTTTTGTTTCTGAATACCCACTTTGTACCAACAACCGATCTATTCTTGGGTCTTGGCACTAAGGTCCAGACTTTGTTTCTTTCAAATTCATTCAACTCTTCCTGCATTGCTTGCACCCAATCAGCATCTTGAAGAGCTTCTTCCACTTTCTTTGGCTCAGTCTGAGAGAGAAAAGAATTGTAAAGACATTCATTCGAAGTACCTGTTCTAGTTCTGACACCTGCCTCAGGATTTCCAATTATTAAATCAGGTGTATGTGATTTTGTCCACTTCCTTGCAGATGGAAGATTTTCTCTAGAACTGGATGCTCCCCCATAATTCATGCTGTCTTCGATTTCATTTTCTGATGCTCCCCCTGAAACTATGCTCTCTGAGTTGGATCCTTCAGTATTTAGATTTTCAGCACTGTCAGTACTTGGCTTATCAGAACTTGACGAATCAGAATTTGACGAGCCAGATGTATGTTCTGATGCTTCTTGAGATGTGATAAAATCTTGAGTATGCTCCCCCTGCAATGGTGCATCTTCCTTTGACGTAGTCACCACAGTTTCAATAACATCAGAGTTTAATCCATCAGAATTTACAGTATCAGGACTTAGACTGTCAGGACTTGAGGTATCAGAATATGAATCTTCATTTTCAAATCTCAGCTTATTATGATCAATGCAATCTTCAAGTCCAGTGATCTTCTTGTCATCAAAAGAGACATTGATAGATTCCATGACCACTTTTGTTCTCAAATTATAGACTCTGAAGGCTTTTGTAGAAAGTGGATATCCTACAAAGATTCCCTCATCAGCTTTTAGATCAAACTTGGATAGCTGTTCAGGATGAGTCTTGAGAACAAAACACTTACATCCAAATACATGAAAGTATTTGAGATTTGGCTTTTTGTTCTTCACCATCTCATATGGTGTTTTTCCATGCTTGTTAATGAGTGTTGCATTTTGAGTAAAACAAGCAGTCTGCACAGCTTCAGCCCAGAAATAGGTTGGAAGCTTTGCTTCTTCAAGCATTGTTCGTGCAGCTTCAATTAGAGTTCTATTCTTCCTTTCAACAACTCCATTTTGCTGTGGAGTTCCAGGAGCAGAAAATTCCTGCTTTATTCCATAATTTTTGCAGAACTCTTCCATTATCAAATTCTTGAATTCAGTGCCATTATCACTCCTCAAAATTTTCACAGAATCTTTGATCAATTTATCCAGATGTTTGACATGATCAATCAGGATAGATGCAGTTTCACTTTTTGTGTGCAAGAAATACACCCATGTGTATCTGGTGAACTCATCTACTATGACCAACGCATATTTCTTCTTTGCAATAGACATGACATTCACTGGACCAAATAGATCAACATGAAGTAGATAATAAGGCTCAAGAATTGATGATTCAGTCTTGCTCTTGAACGAAGATTTTCTTTGTTTAGCCTTCTGACATGAGTCACAAAGACCATCAGGAACAAACACTGATTTTGGCAGTCCTCTCACAAGATCTTTCTTGATCAGTTCATTTATCTTGTTGAAGTTTAAATGAGAGAGTTTCTTGTGCCAATTCCAGCTTTCTTCAGTTGAGGCTCTACTCACTAAACAGATTGCAGAACCATCAGAACTTGTTGAAAGCTTAGCTTCATAAATGTTACCACGCCTGAATCCCTTCAGAACAATTTTTCCTTTAGATTTACTAACTATTTCACAATGTTCTGCAAAGAAATCAACATGATAACCTCTGTCACAGATTTGACTTATACTCAGTAGGTTGTGTTTAAGTCCTGAGACCAGAGCTACATCTTTAATAATGACATTCCCAAGATTGATATTGCCATATCCCAAAGTTTTTCCAATGTTGCCATCTCCATAAGAAACACTTGGGCCAGCTTTCTCCACAAAGTCTGATAGCAGGGCCTTATTTCCAGTCATATGTCCTGAACATCCACTGTCCAGAACTAGAATATTTTTCCTGTTGCCCTGCAATCAAAAAGACCACTAATTATTAGTTTTAAGGACCCAGACTTGCTTGGATCCTTTGGCCTTTTTAGGTTTGTTAACATTTGCAGCGGATTTAACATCAGATTTTATGTTAACAGTTTTCTTATCAGACCTTATACTAGAAGGAACAACAGAAACTTTCTTTAAAGAAGGTTTTATTTGATAATAATCATAGTACAAACTATGATATTCCTTACAAGTATAAATGGAATGCCATAAACTACCACAATGAAAACAAGGATTTTGTGGTTTGTATCTAACAGACTGACTCTTAACTCCTGACTTTGTAGATAAGGAGTTAATATTCTTATTCTTCCTGCAAAAAGAAGCCAGATGGTTAGAACTTCCACAGTTATGACATGCTTTCCTAGGAGCATCAGGAACAGATTTATAGTTATTGCTTTTATTCACACCTTCTTTTCCATTCCTGTTTTTCCTAGGTGATTTTACCTTGTTTGCATCCTTAACATCTTTCAGCTTATGCTTAAGCTGCTTCTTCGTCATTAAGCCTATGTTAACTTCAGCTGTCTTTTCCTGTTTTGGTTTGTCAGAAGCTAATTCCTTTTTAACTTCTGATTTCTCATTTTCGGATTTTTCAGTTACAAACTTAACAGGTTTTAACTTCGGCTTTTGCTTATCAATAGGCTTAATTTCTACAGTTCCTTTTTCATTTTCTCCATAGCCTAAACCCTCTTTCCAGTTTCCACTGCTTAGCAAATTTTGAGTTGTTTTGCCAGAGTTAGTCCAAGTTCTGATAATCTCTCTCTCCTTTTCTAACTCAGTTTTTAGAGATTCATTCATTTTTAGCACTTCATCCCTAATATAAAAAGCATTATCTCTATCCTGCTGAGTTTGATGAAACATGACTAACTCTTTTTCTAAGAAATCATTTCTTTTCTTAAAAGCAAGATTTTCAGAAGTTAATCTTTCACATGTTAAAGTTTGATCTCTATAACTAACAAACATGGTTTTAAGATATCTTCTCAACTCATCAATATCATCAGTATGAAAAGCATAAGTAGTCTGAGGTACCTTTGTTTCAGCAGCTTCAGAACTGCTCTCAGAACTTGATTTATCAGCATTTGCCATCAATGCATAGTTCTCCTCACTTTCAGAGTCTGAGGTGTCTGTCCAGCTTTTCTGCTTTGTGACAAGAGCTTTGCCTTTGTCATTCTTGGTCTTCTTGCAATCAGGAGATATGTGGCCTTTCTCACCACAATTATAACATTTAACATTAGCGTAATCTCCTCTGTCAGACTTTCCTCCTTTTCCTTCAGATCTTCTGAAATTCTTCTTATCAGAACTTATGCCTTTCCTGGAAAACATCTTTCCCTTCCTGAACTTCCTGTATGCAATCTTTGTGATTCCTTTCACCATAAGAGCACACAGCTTCATCATCTCCTCATCAGCATCAGTTTCAGGCAAGCTTTCAGAATCTGAGTCATCATCACTCTCAGAACTTGATGACTCAGTATCAGATTTTATGATAAGAGCTTTACCCTTATCTTTCTTTGAGGAAGGTGGTTTGGGGGATTCCTCTTCAACCTTGAGAGCAACTGTCCTTGACTTTCCTCCTTTTCTCTTGCTTCTTTGTTCCATCTCAAGTTCATGGGTCTTGAGCATTCCATAGATTTCATCAAGAGTTGTTTCATCAAGATTGTAGTTGTCTCTTATTGTTGTTGCCTTCAAATCCCAACATTCAGGAAGAGCTAACAGGAATTTGAGGTTTGTATCTTCAAGATCATACTCCTTATTTACTAATGACAAGTCATTCAAGAGTTTGACAAATCTATCATATACATCAGTCAATGACTCATTAGTCCTAGAGTCAAAGTGTTCATACTCTTGAGTGAGTATTGTCTTCCTGTTCTTCTTAACTGTTTCAGTTCCTTGACACCTTGTCTCTAGTGCATCCCATATCTCCTTAGCAGTCTTGCAGTTGATTACCCTGTTTGACATTACATTATCAATGGCACTATGCAATAAGTGACGTACCTTGGCATCCTTAGCAATAGATGCTATATCTTCAGCAGTGTAATCAGTCTTTTCCTTTGGTACGGTCATTGCTGCTTCACCTGCAACTACAACAGCGAGCTTGGTAGGTTTGTGAGGCCCTTCCCTGATTCTATCAAGGTATTCTGGATCTGTTGCTTCCAGAAACATGGTCATCCTTACCTTCCATATGGGATATTCAGATGGTCTCAATATGGGAACTCTGATAGTCTCATATCGACTCTGAGTTGATATCTTTGATGATTCCTCAGTTTTGGTAGGCTTAGTTGGAGTTTCTGTGTCAGACATGATTGTGTTTGGATCTTTAACTGTATGTGTGTTAACAGATAGCTCTGATACCACTTGTTAGGTCACACTTTCACTGTCGAGGGGGTGAATACAGTGTTTATTACAATCAAATCAAACTTCAAGAACTTATGTAACAGAAAACAAACTTTATTTAAACAATAAACTCTGTTACAATCTGGAACTGTTATCTCTCAGTGATGAACAAAATATCACGAGAGCTTCTAGAGTTATAATAAATAATATTCTCGATAATGATAACACCTCTAGTGTAAACTCTATTTCTGTGTTTATATACTACACAGTTACAAGATATTCGCTAATTGATATGGAATATAATTCTGCTTCCTAAAATATATCAATCAGATATCTTCTATTCCAAGTATTCCATTCTTCACGGAATTCCTTCTTCATGCATATCTCTTCTTATGTTTATCTTGATCTTCTTAACTTTAATCAGCTACTGTCCTTATCTGATCGTCCTTCAGCACTTAAGTTCTGATATCTATCTCCTGATAACATAAGTACTGATATCCCTTAAGTTCTGACTTCCAGTACCTTAAGTTCTGACTTCCAGTATAAGTACTGATCAGTTAAGTACTGATTTGTTCTGTTCAAATAAGATCTGAAATCTAAACATAAAACATATTAGCCATGACATTATCAAATATATCTAACAAAGTAAACTTAACTAAGCTCAGTTATCAGAATTTGCTTGTGTCATAAGATTTCCACAGAAATAATTACTTCTTTCATGGGATCATTTGTTTATTGAAGACTAGTAGGTCAGTATCTAGCACAGTATCCTCATAGGATTGAATAGTTACTGAAACAGACATATCACTTATCAGAGTTTAGAAATATATATCAGACAACAGTCAGTACTTAAAGACATTTATCAATTAATGCACAGAATATACAAAGAGATTAATTCTGTAAATACTGATCATAAAGTCTGATAACATAGAACAAGTTTAAGCAGATTTAGAGAAAGAACCTGAAATCATTCCAAGTTCATTTACCAATTTTGAAAGGTAGCTTCACACAGTGGTTTTGTGAAGATATCTGCTACTTGTTGATCTGTGGGAACAAAATGCAATTCCACTGTACCTTCATCCACATGTTCCCTGATGAAATGGTACCTGATGCTGATGTGCTTTGTCATAGAGTGTTGAACTGGATTACCTGTCATAGCAATAGCACTTTGATTATCACAGTAAATAGGGATTTTGAAATACGTTAACCCATAATCTAGTAACTGATTCTTCATCCAGAGAATCTGTGCACAGCAGCTTCCTGCAGCAATATACTCTGCTTCTGCAGTTGATGTGGAAATTGACTTTTGTTTCTTGCTATACCAAGAAACCAACCTGCCTCCAAGAAATTGGCAGCTACCACTTGTGCTTTTCCTGTCAATTTTGCAACCTGCAAAATCTGCATCTGAGTAACCTATTAATTTAAAATCTGATTCTCTAGGATACCATAATCCTAGATCAGCTGTTCCTTTAAGATACTTAAAGATTCTTTTTACAGCTGTTAAGTGAGGTTCTCTTGGATCTGCTTGAAATCTTGCACAAAGACAGGTAGCAAACATGATATCTGGTCTACTAGCAGTTAGATAGAGAAGTGAGCCAATCATACCTCTGTAATCAGTAATATCTACTGAATTACCAGTATCCTTATCCAGTTTTGTTGCAGTGGCCATGGGAGTGGATGCACTTGAACAGTCTTGCATTCCAAATTTTTTCAGCAAGTTTCTGGTGTACTTAGATTGACAAATAAAAGTTCCTTCTTCACTCTGCTTGACTTGAAGGCCCAGAAAATAACTAAGTTCTCCCATCATACTCATCTGATATCTTGACTGCATTAGGTTGGCAAACTTTTTGCAAAGTTTGTCATTTGGAGACCCAAAATAATATCATCAACATAAATCTGGATCAAAGTAAGTCCTTGCCATGGTTGAGATAGAACAATGTTTTGTCAATAGTTCCTCTGTTGAATCCACTTTCCAGAAGAAACTGAGCTAAAGTCTCATACCATGCTCTAGGAGCTTGCTTAAGTCCATAAAGTGCTTTATCAAGCCTGTAGACATAATCTGGATGTTTGGAATCTACAAAGCCTGGAGGTTGTTCAACATATACTTCCTCTTCCAATTCTCCATTGAGAAAAGCACTTTTCACATCCATTTAAAAGACAGTAAACTTTTTGTGAGCAGCATAAGCCATGAATATCCTTATGGCTTCTAACCTAGCAACTGGAGCAAATGTTTCATCATAGTCAATTCCCTCCTGTTGAGAATATCCTTTTGCAACCAGCCTTGCCTTGTTCCTTACAATTATGCCATCACTGTCAGTTTTGTTTCTGAATACCCACTTTGTACCAACAACCGATCTATTCTTGGGTCTTGGCACTAAGGTCCAGACTTTGTTTCTTTCAAATTCATTCAACTCTTCCTGCATTGCTTGCACCCAATCAGCATCTTGAAGAGCTTCTTCCACTTTCTTTGGCTCAGACTGAGAGAGAAAAGAATTGTAAAGACATTCATTCGAAAGTACCTGTTCTAGTTCTGACACCTGCCTCAGGATTTCCAATTATTAAATCAGGTGTATGTGATTTTGTCCACTTCCTTGCAGATGGAAGATTTTCTCTAGAACTGGATGCTCCCCCATGATTCATGCTGTCTTCGGTTTCATTTTCTGATGCTCCCCCTGAAACTATGCTCTCTGAGTTGGATCCTTCAGTATTTAGATTTTCAGCACTGTCAGTACTTGGCTTATCAGAACTTGACGAATCAGAATTTGAAGAGCCAGATGTATGTTCTGATGCTTCTTGAGATGTGATAATATCTTGAGTATGCTCCCCCTGCATTGGTGCATCTTCCTTTGACGTAGTCACCACAGTTTCAATAACATCAGAGTTTAATCCATCAGAATTTACAGTATCAGGACTTAGACTGTCAGGACTTGAGGTATCAGAATATGAATCTTCATTTTTCAAATCTCAGCTTATCATGATCAATGCAATCTTCAAGTCCAGTGATCTTCTTGTCATCAAAAGAGACATTGATAGATTCCATGACCACTTTTGTTCTCAAATTATAGACTCTGAAGGCTTTTGTAGAAAGTGGATATCCTACAAGATTCCCTCATCAGCTTTTAGATCAAACTTGGATAGCTGTTCAGGATGAGTCTTGAGAACAAAACACTTACATCCAAATACATGAAAGTATTTGAGATTTGGCTTTTTGTTCTTCACCATCTCATATGGTGTTTTTCCATGCTTGTTAATGAGTGTTGCATTTGAGTAAAACAAGCAGTCTGCACAGCTTCAGCCCAGAAATAGGTTGGAAGCTTTGCTTCTTCAAGCATTGTTCGTGCAGCTTCAATTAGAGTTCTATTCTTCCTTTCAACAACTCCATTTTGCTGTGGAGTTCCAGGAGCAGAAAATTCCTGCTTTATTCCATGAATTTTTGCAGAACTCTTCCATTATCAAATTCTTGAATTCAGTGCCATTATCACTCCTCAAAATTTTCACAGAATCTTTGATCAATTTATCCAGATGTTTGACATGATCAATCAGGATAGATGCAGTTTCACTTTTTGTGTGCAAGAAATACACCCATGTGTATCTGGTGAACTCATCTACTATGACCAACGCATATTTCTTCTTTGCAATAGACATGACATTCACTGGACCAAATAGATCAACATGAAGTAGATAATAAGGCTCAAGAATTGATGATTCAGTCTTGCTCTTGAACGAAGATTTTCTTTGTTTAGCCTTCTGACATGAGTCACAAAGACCATCAGGAACAAACACTGATTTTGGCAGTCCTCTCACAAGATCTTTCTTGATCAGTTCATTTATCTTGTTGAAGTTTAAATGAGAGAGTTTCTTGTGCCAATTCCAGCTTTCTTCAGTTGAGGCTCTACTCACTAAACAGATTGCAGAACCATCAGAACTTGTTGAAAGCTTAGCTTCATAAATGTTACCACGCCTGAATCCCTTCAGAACAATTTTTCCTTTAGATTTACTAACTATTCACAATGTTCTGCAAAGAAATCAACATGATAACCTCTGTCACAGATTTGACTTATACTCAGTAAGTTGTGTTTAAGTCCTGAGACCAGAGCTACATCTTTAATAATGACATTCCCAAGATTGATATTGCCATATCCCAAAGTTTTTCCAATGTTGCCCATCTCCATAAGAAACACTTGGGCCAGCTTTCTCCACAAAGTCTGATAGCAGGGCCTTATTTCCAGTCATATGTCCTGAACATCCACTGTCCAGAACTAAAATATTTTTCCTGTTGCCCTGCAATCAAAAAGACCACTAATTATTAGTTTTAAGGACCCAGACTTGCTTGGATCCTTTGGCCTTTTTAGGTTTGTTAACATTTGCAGCGGATTAACATCAGATTTATGTTAACAGTTTTCTTATCAGAACTTATACTAGAAGGAACAACAGAAACTTTCTTTAAAGAAGGTTTTATTTGATAATAATCATAGTACAAACTATGATATTCCTTACAAGTTATAAATGGAATGCCATAAACTACCACAATGAAAACAAGGATTTGTGGGTTTGTATCTAACAGACTGACTCTTAACTCCTGACTTTGTAGATAAGGAGTTAATATTCTTATTCTTCCTGCAAAAAGAAGCCAGATGGTTAGAACTTCCACAGTTATGACATGCTTTCCTAGGAGCATCAGGAACAGATTTATAGTTATTGCTTTTATTCACACTTCCTTCCATTCCTGTTTTTCCTAGGTGATTTTACCTTGTTTGCATTCTTAACATCTTTCAGCTTATGCTTAAGCTGCTTCTTTGTCATTAAGCCTATGTTAACTTCAGCTGTCTTTTCCTGTTTTAGTTTGTCAGAAGCTAATTCCTTTTTAACTTCTGATTTCTCATTTTCGGATTTTTCAGTTACAAACTTAACAGGTTTTAACTTCGGCTTTTGCTTATCAACAGGCTTAATTTCTACAGTTCCTTTTTATTTTCTCCATAGCCTAAGCCCTCTTTCCAGTTTCCACTGCTTAGCAAATTTTGAGTTGTTTTGCCAGAGTTAGTCCAAGTTCTGATAATCTCTCTCTCCTTTTCTAACTCAGTTTTTAGAGATTCATTCATTTTAGTTTAGCACTTCA